>NC_137066.1:14360122-14400122 GCF_032717465.1 Coenobita brevimanus
AAATATCCGTCCTTTCGAAAATGCTATAATTATGAGACATCGGTATCTGTTCTATGAGTCAAGGACAAGGATAGTAAAGTAGATGTGTTCTCCCCATCCACCAATTACTCCAGTCAATAAAGGTAATAAAAAGTGGGGAGTACAATGCAGCATATAAGGTTATGAAAATTTTATGGAAAGGGATGAATACAGTTGGGTTCTACACTATCCTGACCGGTAAAGGAAAATAACATGTTTCGTAATATAGGGAACATTATGATTAAGAAATATATTACCCTACAGAGTGAACAATTCCAGCTGGGGAATAAGGAAAAAACAAACGGAATGAAATATCAGAGTGAAGAGAGAATATGCAAAATAATCAAGAGGAGATGGAAGGAGAATAACAAAGCAGAAAGGAGAGGAGGAAGGAGGAAAGGCAGGGATGAGAAGGAAAAGGGAAAGACGACTGGAAAAAAAAAGTAAAGAGGAAAAGGAAATGACAGACAAGGAAGGAACAGACAAGGATGCAAACAAGTGAGATAACAGGTGAAAAAGGCAGAGCAAAAGAATTCATCGATAATTTCTCTCTCTCTCTCTCTCTCTCTCTCTCTCTCTCTCTCTCTCTCTCTCTCTCTCTCTCTCTCTCTCTCTCTCTCTCTCTCTCTCTCTCTCTCTCTCTCTCTCTCTCATTTTTCACATATTCCTGCGTCAGTAATACGTTTTGCCTGAATTATGCCTTTGCCCACCTATGGTGGAGGAGGCTTTATGTATTTGCTCTCTCCGTGCCTGCGTGCGTGCGTCCGCTCGTCCTTAATACTAATGTATGGGCGCGATACCTCCTGAACTCATCACAGGATTTCCACAAGTCTTTTGTAATTGATGCAGTATAAGATTATGAACTGATTAGGTCATCTAGGTGTCATAGTTATGTCACAATTAATTAGATCATATTTAGGTCATAATTATGGTGTTGACGTAGTTTATCCTTGTGGTCACGATATCTCCTGAACCCCTTGATGGATTTTGACCAAGTTTTTCTCAATGATAAAGTATGAAGGGAAGATAAACTGATTAGGTCAGTAAGGTCAAGGTCGTCCGACTTACTTGATCCTTCTGGACTCAGTATCTCCCAAACCTTCGACGAATTTCGACTAAACATTTATAAGTAGTAAAGTATGAAGGGACGATGAACTGATTAGGTCAGCAAGGTCAAGGGGTTAAAGGTCAAGGTCTTATAGGTATTGGCGCGATATCTCTTGAACACCTTGACTGATTTCGACCAGACTTTTATCAGAGATACAGTATAAAGGAACGATGAACTGATTAAGTCAGCGAGGTCATGGACTCAAAGACCAAGGTCAAGGGATCAAAGGTGATGGTCATATGGGATCGACTTAGTTTATCTTTAGTCTCATTTCCACCCACAGTGAACCCTGTCATGGAGGTTGTATGGCAAATCCGTACGCAAGGCTTGGCGGAGGCATACCGATCGACACTTTGCTTTGTGACGACAGGTCGGGGCCAGAGTAGTCAGCGGTTCATTTCAGCTTTCAGCTACTTCCCCCCCCCCTCTCTCTCTCTCTCTCTCTCTCTCTCAGTTTTAAAGATAAGGAGTGAAGTATGACAGGCGAGCTCGAGGGAAAGGAAACTGTGGAGATAAGAACTGTCTGTAGACATGAGGAAAGAGATAGGAGAGGTAGGAAGAGAAGTTTTTAGTCAGAGAGAGAGAGAGAGAGAGAGAGAGAGAAAGAGAGGACAGTTACATCCCACACAACGAGCCTCATTAACATTTTTGCGCTTCGTAGAGGAATGAAAACAAACCAGTACGTGATCTAATAAGTACGTATCTTAATTCGATCACCTTATAAATATATATAACTAAATACAAGTATATATATATATATATATATATATATATATATATATATATATATATATATATATATATATATATATATATATATATATATATATAATATATATATATATATATATATATATATATATATATATATATATATATATATATATATATATATATATATATATATATATATATATATATATATATATATATATATATATATATATATATTACACACACACACGAATGACCATTCTCAGCCCTCTAACTATCCCCTATTTTTTTTTTTTATGTCTCCGACTCTGGGCATAGGCTTCACAGCCTGCTATCAAGGCCCAGCAGTCCTCCTACATACCATACACCACCACATGTCACCCCTTCGGCGCTAACACCCACCGTCCGTATTGAATACATGCTAGGGCTGCCTCATACAGGACTGGTGTATTGGCATTAGCGGGGGTATTTTTACGACATGTCGGCGGGGCTTCTGGTAGATCAGTTAAGCCTGATTTAATGACATTCAAGTCCTTAAACTGTTCCCAGCCCCAGCGGGAATTTGAACCTGGGTCCGTTAGGACTGCAGGCCACCTCTCTACAGATTGATCCACCGCCTCCCCCAAATTGCTTTGACATCCAGTATTTCAAATTTTTTTGAGTCTATTCTTAACAAAAGACGAAAAACATTTTCCCTATCACAACGTTCTTTCTGATCGCCAGTATGGGTTCCGCCAGGGACGCTCCACTGGTGCTCTCACCTGTCTTTCAGACTCCTGGTCATCCTCCTTCCGAGACATTGGCGAAAGCTTTGCCATTTCACTTGACATCTCAAAAGCTTTCGATGGAGTCTGGCGTAAATCTTTAATTTCCAAAGTATCCTCTTACGGTGTCTATCCTTCTATCTGCGCCTTCATCTCTAGCTTCCTTTCTGGTCGTTCTATAGCTGCTGTGGTAGACTGCCACTCTTCTCCCATAGCTATTAATAGTGGTGTTCCTCAGGGTTCTGTCCTATCACCAACTCTCCTCCTTTGACCTTCTAACCTGTACACCTGAAAGCAACAATCGGCACCTCCCTAGTAGCTGAACCCAAGGAAAGGATAGACCGGGCGAACGAACACGGCCTCCCTCCCCCTTCCCCACCCCCACCCTTCCTCACTCCACTCCTCTCTACCCAACGCCTGTCTAAATGTTGCAAAATAGGTTTGTAACAATCGTGGCTGGAGATGTTACCTTGTGTCCATGTCCACATGAGTTAACATTTACATGCGTTAGCATTAGCGTTAAGAACATACCATGGAGTAAGGTGCAACAATGTGTTACTAGCTAGCATATGAACGTAGAGAAGCAAATTGATGTAAATAAAGGCAGAAGAATGAAAAAAAAAAAAAAAAAAAAGCAGAGTGAGTGAAATTCTATTGCATTTTAATTATACAGTCATATTAATATCAAGTAAATATTCACATTTCAAGTGTATGAAACTTTTTCTTCCACATTTGCGATATCTGTTACCGTCTGTCAGTCCACTCCCCATCATCCACACCCTTTGTTCCCACTTTACCGTAGTGCGAACCAACAAATCCCAGAACATGAACGAAAAATCTAACGCTTTGAGCACACATTTTATATATTGCAAATCAGGTGAACAACATGATACCATACGGTATAGGAGCGCGTTCTCTGTGATATGAATTGGAAGGCAAAATACACCCAGCAATTTCCAGTGTTAGTGTTACAAGGCCATATTGAGGGTTACGACCTTGTATGCTGCCTGTCCTTACAGAAAACTTGGTATTTACCACATCGATCTAAGCCCTATATGCGAGACATAGAAGACTTATTTTGTTCTCGGCATTACTGCAGCGGCCAAACAAAATTATTCCACATGGGATTAGCCGTCAAACCGTTTGCTGTATAACATAATCCCACAGCGCAGTCACTACACTTACACATGCTGATGTAATTATTACTGTGATTAAGATGAAGGATACGATGATGGGGGAAGTGGTAACTGATTCAGTAAATAACAGGACTGTAGTCCTCATCAGTAGATCGAATGGCTGTGCACTGATAATATGTTGCAGGTCTGTGTGTACGCATATGTGTGCAACTATGCAACACGTGTGTGTGTGTGTGTGTGTGTGTGGGTGGGTGTGCGTGATTCATACCAGAGAATGACTTGAATCTTTGATGTATTGTCTCATATATAGAGGGAACTATTATTCGTAGTTGATTTCATGTCTACAGATACGAGTATATATATATATATATATATATATATATAGAGAGAGAGAGAGAGAGAGAGAGAGAGAGAGAGAGAGAGCACATCAGCAATGGGCCCATGGCACCATAACTTCCATAAAAGACAAATAAGGATGGAGATGACACCCGCCAGCATTTTCCTTCAATATATTTCTCCGAATTTTCGGACACTTCACGTGGCCATCATCAGGGTACATATGTGGGATCCTACCAAAGAGCAACACTCGTTATACTACAACAGATATGGATCTAAAGTTCACCATTTTCTATAAATATTTATGTATTATTAAAATGAAGAACATGAATAAAAATTATAAACTAACATAAACCAAACTTATTTGCAATTCCCTTAATCCTGTTTCCCAGGTTATCGCCTAGTATTAAACAGGATTAAGGAAATTGCCAATTACAACTATAATTTAGCTAGAAGGCATTGCGATAAAATTCATTCCGTTGTGTTCAAGAAGGAGGAAATAAAAGTGCTTGAAGAACTTGATGCTGATGACTCCATTGTGATAGTTAGACCGGACAGAGGGAAGGGAGTTGTCGTCATGGATAAACTGGACTATCTGAGTAAGATGGGAGGGATACTTAATGACAAAACTAAATTTAAAGAGATTAAAGGTGATATATTTGACACTACTGTGAAACTTAGGACAGATTGAACAGAATGCTTAGATCTATTAAGGATGAGACAGGATATGTAACTTTTAATAATTTATATGCGTCAGGTTCAGTCCCTGGAGTTACGTATGGTTTACCCAAGGTGCCCAGGAGTTCCTCTTAGACCAATAGTTTCCTCTATTAAGACAGCGGGGTATAACTTGGCTAAATTTCTACAGCCTTTGGTGATACCACTCACGACTAACGAGTTCACTGTTTCGAATTCTAGTAGTTTTGTTAGAGAAATTTTAGCACTAAAATTACCGAAGGAGTATATACTAACTAGTTATGATGTAGAATCTTTGTTTACAAATGTACCTCTTGATGAGACTTTGGATATAATTTTGGAGAATTATAAACCGTCAGACTTTTTCGATATAAGTAAGGAGCTAATCAGGAGATTGTTTAAATTTGCCACTTCTGAATCTTGCTTTCTTTTTAACAGTAAATTATATAATCAGGTTGACGGTGTCACCATGGGGTCTAGCTTAGGTCCAATTTTTGCTAATGCTTTTTTTATGTAATAAGGAGGTTAAATGGTTAAGGGATTGTCCGATTGATTTTAGGCCTATTTATTATAGGAGATATGTGGATGACACGTTCCTAATTTTCAAATGTGAGGAGGATAACCGTAGATTTTTCCAGTATTTGAATAGTAGACATAAAAACATAAAGTTTAAGTGTGAAAAGGATTATAATGGTTCACTGTCATTTTTGGACGTTCTTATTACAAGTCTGGTAGTGGGTTAGTTACTGGGGTCTATAGAAAACCTACATACACAGGTCTTGGATTAAGTTGGTTTAGTTTTTGCCCTCGGATCTATAAGATTAATTCAGTCAAAACCTTGCTAAATAGGGCCTATGATATCTGCTCCAGCTATATGACTTTTCATGAGGAAATATGTAAATTGAGAAGCTATTTTGTAAGTAACAACTATAAGGAAGAATTGTTTGACTGTATTCTTAAGAAATTTCTTGGCAACAGGCTATCACAGGACTATAGAAAGAAATGTGATGTACCTAAGTTGGTGAAATATGTTAAGATGCCATTTTATGGTAAAATTAGTTATGAGTATCGTACGTTAGTTCTGAACATTTTAAGAAATAGTTTCTCTGCCGTAAATTTTAGGATTATCTTTACCAACGATTTCAGAATAGGATCTTTTTTCGACTTCAAGGATCGTGTGCCGGACCCTCTGTGATCGAATATTGTTTACAAGTTCACTTGTCCTAGTTGTCAGGCTAGGTATGTGGGGTGCTCTAGTAGGGCATTCCGAATACGAGTATTCGAGCAATTTGGGAAAAGTTACAGGTCTGGGAAGTTTTTGCATAAGATGTCCTTCTCTGTTCTTAGGGATCATTCACTGAACGATGATCACCCTTTCACGCTGAATGATTTTCAAATTATTGGTAGGTCTGGGACTCACGGGGATGCATTATTGGGAGAAAAACTGTTAATTAAAAAGCTTGTTCCGGAATTAAATCTTGTAAATCTTAGTGGTTTGATGGGGTTTCTGTTCTGTTTCAGTGTTCACTACTCTTTGTTCCGTTGCCGATGTCTGACCTGTCATCTGACATAGTTGTACCAGTTCCTTACGACCTCTATTCAGCTTAGTGTCTTGGGGGCTTTACTTCCGATTGGTGAGCTTTATATATATTTTTTGTGCATTGCTTTTGTGTATTAATTTTATATGTGCATTTTTGATGTAGTTTCCTTTCCTTGTCTTTATTTATACTATACGAAGACTATAGATTTGATAAGTTTGGTTTATGTTTATAATTTTTGTTCATGTTCTTCATTTTAATTATATATATAATATATATATATATATATATATATATATATATATATATATATATATATATATATATATATATATATATATAGAAAATGGTGAACTTTAGATCCATATCTGTTGTAGTATAACGAGTGTTGCTCTTTGGTAGGATCCCACATATGTACCCTGATGATGGCCACGTGAAGTGTCCGAAAATTCGGAGAAATATATTGAAGGAAAAAGCTGGCGGGTGTCATCTCCATCCTTATTTGTCTTAGAGAGAGAGAGAGAGAGAGAGAGAGATAACCAGCAAACATTTTTGTATAATTGACCACCTGGAGCACCGCCAGATAGTAACAGATATCGTAAATGTGGTTGAAATGGCTTCATACACTTGAAATGGGAATATTATTTACTTGATGATAAGAATATATTATTATTATGCATTAAAATTATACTGGCTCAGCTTTTTTCATACTCTTGCCTTTATTTATATCACATTGCTTCTCCATGTTCATATGTTAGCTGGTAACACATTATCGCACGTTACTTCATTGTATGTTATTAACACTAATGGTAACACGTGAATGTTAACTCATGTAGACATGGACACAACGTAACATCGCCAGCCACGAGTGTTACAATCTATTTGTCAACGTTGAGACGGGGATTGGATAGGGAGGGGTGGGGAGGAGAGAGCCGGGGGAGGGGAGGGGAGAAGGCCGTGTTCGTTCGCCCAGTCTATCCTTCCCTTGCCTTCAGCAACTAGAGGGGCTATCGATTATTGCTTTCGGGTGTACATCCAACCCTATCCACACATACGCTGAAGACTCCACACTTCACTTTTCCATTCGTTTCCTACAGCGTCCATTTCAGCAGTTGCTTCAACAAAAAAAGGATGATGCTATGGCACACCAAATGTCTGAGTTAGCTCATATCTCTGATTGGGGTAAAAATAATGTGGTATTATCTGATGCATCAAAAATTCAATTCTTTCATCTATCAACCCGACAAAATCTTCCACGGGAGTACCCTCTAATTTCTTACAATGTCCAACTCAATCCTGCATCATCTTTACAGTAAACATACTTGAGGTTTCATTCTCTATGGATTTATCTTGGAAAGAACATATTACCTCTCATGTAAAATCTGCCTATAAGAGATTGGGTGTGCTAAGAGGACTCTGTACTTTCTTTACCCCTGCACAATTGTTGACTTTATACACGGGTTTTATTCACCCGTGTAGAGTACAACTCTCATGTTTGGGGAGGCTTCCTACACACAGCTCTCCTCAACAGGGTGGAGTCAAAGGCTTTTCGTCTCATTAACTGTCCTCATCTTACTGGCTCCCTTCAACCTCTGTCTCTTTGCCTCACTGTTGCATCTTTATCTTTTTTCTGTCGCTACTTCAATGGCCACTGCTCCTCTAAACTGTCTGCTTGTATCCCTCCGCCACAACGGCAGGCACGTGGCACCTGTTTAGCAACAAACCCTCATCCCATTTCTGTCCAATTCTCTAATGCAGGAGTTAACCACTACTCCCAGTCCTTCATGTAAGCAACAGGTCAGCACTGGAACTGCCTCACTCTGTCTGTTTTTCCTACTGCCTGTGATCTACAGTCTTTCAAACGAAATGTATACAGGCATCTCGAAATGAATTGATCTTGAATTTGGCTTTCTGTAATCTTGCTTTTGCTTTTTCTTGGAGGGAGCAATTTCCAGGCCTCTGGCCTTTGGTTCCTTCTTCTTTACTTTATATATATATATATATATATATATATATATATATATATATATAAATATATATATATATATAATCTCATCTCATCAGCCATTTGTGTGTCCACTGCAGGACCGGCCTATCCCGACCGAAGTGGGGTCGATACAGCCAATGTATCTCTACCAAGTGGCTTAGGCTGTCTGGTAGAGATTGTATGTAGGGTAAGAAGTGCTTGTAAGTGTAATTTTAGTGTTGGAGCGGCTTTGGATGTGCGTGTAGTCGGTGAACCAAGTGTAATCGGCCCGCGCAAGCTGACTGGGTGCAAGCATACTTTATAGTATGTGACACTGGCTCAATCACAGCACCCCTTGTGTCCGCCAATGCAGGACGTGGCCTGAAGAACGCTCCCAGAGTTTATTACCCTGGCGGGGCGCGAACCCTCGTACCTCAGTGTACGAAAATGCAAACGTTTCCACTGTACCACAGAGGCTCCATATATATATATATATATATATATATATATATATATATATATATATATATATATATATATATATATATATATATATATATGTGGTAGGTGGGGGCGCTCACTATCCACTCGATGTAATGCTGCTCTTGGGTGTCTGCCTTTTCCTCTCCTCCCTCCATTCCTTCCTTCCTCTTCTGTCTTTCTTTACTTCATTATTTCCTCGTCCTTCTGCCTATGGGTGACTTTACACTCCCTCTTTGTCTTTCTTTCCTTCATTCTTTCCTCTTCCTTCTGCCCATGGGTGACTGTACAGTGAGTGGCAAGTTGAATGGTTTCCTGTACACCAGGTAACCTGGTGTGTGTGTGTGTGTGTGTGCGCTCTTAACATAGTCACTTTAATATACTACTTCTGTTTTTTATTTTTTTTGCGATGCAGTATATTCACAAAATGGTAGAGAGAGAGAGAGAGAGAGAGAGACAGAGAGAGACAGAGACAGACAGACAGACAGACAGACAGACAGACAGAAAGAGACAGAGACAGACAGACAGACAGACAGACAGACAGGGAGACAGACAGACAGACAGATAGGAAGAAAAAGAGAGACACCCTCCTCATCTTTTTTTACACTGGCAATACGTTAGGTTGAAGCCAAGATGATGATGATGATGATGTGTCAAATTCGTCCCCTTATTACCTCTTTCACCCGGGGGACATCACTTTTGGGTGTGTTCTTCCTAGGTCATGTGATTATGTTCAGTCTAGATGAGCTGTCTTGTTGTGAAAGGGGTGGCAGAGGCCCACCGGTGCGTGGACACGCCCTGGCCCTCATCAGCCAAGCCCCAAGTATTGGCTCAATAGCTGGACAGATGGAGTTCACATTCCAGCAAGGCCATCCATGAAAGGAGTTAACCCTGACACAAAATCCGGAGTGAAGCCCTGACAGGTGGTGGGACATCAAAACTGACTACTATCCCACAACTCCTGCAGCTAAGCTGGTGCCAGACATATTGCTTTGCTTTTCTCTGGACCACACCAGTGATACTGAGAGAGAACCAAGTGACTGGGCAACCCAGGTTCTTTACACAATACTCCTTGGCTTGCTTCTAGAGAGGCCACGTCAGTGCCGCTGTCACCAGTGGCAGAACCAACACGGGAGGCAACAGTTTCGAGTGAGAAACCCACACCAATTGGCGTAGGACATGGGTGCTACGGGTTGCCTCCAACGGCGGGAGGGACCATTGTGTTCCACTGGTTAGCTACCGTTCATCTCAAGCTGGGCAGCCCCCGGCTAATAAGATGTTGACCTGTCACAGGCTGTTTGCTTCATTGGGTACTCGAAGCTTAGAGGTCCACCCAACGAGCAGACTGGAAACATTGCACCAGACCAGAAACAAAGTAAGGGAAAAAGAGAAGTATCAGTCATGCGTTTAGCAAGCTGAATCGTCAAGACCACATGTCCTGGCTGATTTGATGGTCTTAGCGCAATATAAGACTTGAGACAGACTGCCATCATTGACTGTGAGCTCGAATGGCTGAACATTGACACTGTTGCACTAAAAGAGACCAGACTTCCTTCAAATGGCAACATTAAGGAGCATAACTACATCTTCTGTCAAGGTAGAGACCCAGAGGAACCACGCCAACATGGAGTAGGACTCGCAGTCAGGAATTCTCTGCTCTCTTCAATAACTCCACCAACTGAGGGCACTGAGCGAATCCTCTCCCTCCAGCCACAAGTTCCTCATGGCCTATACATATCACAAGCATATATGCTCCAACTCTCCTATCACCAATAGAGGTAAAAGACTAGTTTCTTGAGGCTCGTAACTCCACCATCAGAAGAATCCCTGCAAACAAACATCTCTACCTCCTAGGTGGGTTCAGTGCAAGGTTGGAATCAGATCAGGACTTATGGCCAGACTGTACTGGCCACTTTGGTAGGCTACTGGAAAAATGAATGACACTGAACAACGGCTCCTGGATCTCTGCTCATAACACAACATTTGTGTCATAAACACATCCTTCCACACCAAACAAAGGCACAAAGTGTTCTGGAGACACCCATGCTCAAAACACTGGCATCAACTTGATCTCATCATTATAAGGAGAACAGGCCTCAGATATGTGATTCTCACATTACCACAGCACTGACTGCGAGACAGGGCATGCACTAGTATGTAGTTAGATCCAGATCCAACTAAAAAAGATCCACCACTCCAAACAAAAAGGAAAGCCAAGAATCAACACTTCCAACACATGCATTCCCAATTTGTGTGACCAGTATGCAGCATCAGTCCAACAGGCTCTCCAGGGATGCCCTGTTGATAGTGTAGAAAAACCATGGGAACATACACAGAAAGCAGTCTACAACTCTGCTAAAAACTGCTTCAGCAAGAGAGAGAGAGAAGAAGAGTGCAGATTGGTTTGAGGCCAACATCACTGTATTCGAACCAACCATCGATGCAAAACGTATCGCCCAAATTACCTACAAGAAGAATCTCTCAGAGGAGACATTGGCAGCACTCAAATGGGCTCAGAGCAACAGTCAACAACTTGCTAGGCAATGTGCAAATAACCACTGGCTTGAACTCTGCCAGAGTATCCAACATTCAGTTGATCACAGGAACGTGCGTGGCATTTATGACGGCATCAGGAAGGCATGTGGTCCTAGTATCAACAGAGTGGCACTGTTGAAGTCCAGCACAGGCCAGGTCATTAGAGATAGAAGCAAACAAATGGAGAGATGGGCTGAGCACAATCAGGAACTTTACTCATGCAACACAGCCACTAGCAATTTGCAAGACCTTCCAGTTATGGCAGAACTTGATGATAAACCAGTTATGGAGGAACTCAGCAAAGCCATAGAAGGTCTAGCCAATGGCAAGGCTCCAGGGAAGGATGGCATCCCATCAGAAGTCATCAAGCTGGAAAGATCACACTGCTCCCTCATTGCCACGGGCTCTGCCAGTGCTGGAAGGATGGAACAATACCTCAAGACATGCGAGATGCAAACATCATAATTCTCTACAAAAACCAGGGTGACTGCAATGACTAACAACTACAGAGAAATATTGTTACTCAGCATCACTGGGAAGGCCTTCACCAGAGTAATACAGAAGAGACTGCAGATACTTGCAGACCATGTTTACCCAGAGTTTCAGTGCGATTTCAGAGCTCATTGCTCGATTATTGACATGATCTCATTACGCCAGCTGCAAGAAAGGAGCAGGGAACAGAGGCAACCCCTTTACATCGCCTTCATTGAATTGACCAAGGCAATTTTGACCTGGTGAACAGAAAGGACCTCTTTGCACTACTGAGAAAGGCGTGATGTCCACCCAAGTTATGCAGCTTAGTAACAGTATTCCGCAAAGGCATGAAAGGCACAGTCCAGTTTGATGGATCAACATCAGAACCCTTCCCAGTTAACAGCAGAGTGAAGCAAGGCTATGTACTGGCTCTCACACTCTTCAGTATCTTCTTTTCCCTACTCCTTTCATACGCCTTCAGCACACCACAAGATGGCATCTTCATACACACAAGGAGCGATGGAAAGCTGTTCAGTCTTGCATGCCTGTGCACAAAGACCAAAGTGAGGAAGGTCCTGATTAAAGAATTGTTGTTCGCTGATGATGTAGCCCCAGCTGCTTGCACCAAAGAGGCTCTACAGAGTTGATAAACTGCTTTCACTTGGCATGCCAGGATCTGGGCTAACCATCATACTCAAGAAAAGGCAAATC
Organism: Coenobita brevimanus; assembly: GCF_032717465.1. NCBI lineage: Eukaryota > Metazoa > Arthropoda > Malacostraca > Decapoda > Coenobitidae > Coenobita > Coenobita brevimanus. Next base: position 14,372,599 of record NC_137066.1, read on the forward strand.
CTGTGCCAGGATGCCAGCAATGTACCAAATGTCCGCATCAGTGACTACACCTTGGAAGTGGTTGAAGACTACACCTACCTAGCCTCCACAGCACCCAGCATTACTTCTCTTGACACTGTGCTCAACAAGTGCATCAGTAAACAGCAACCACAATGGCACCCCTGTCAAAGAGGGAATGGGAGAACAACAAGCTCACCACAAACACTAAGACACAAGTTTGCAAAGACTATGTCCTAAATATGCTCCTTTATGGAAATGAGTCGTGGACAACATATGCCAAGCAAGAACATCACCTCAACACTTTTCACCTCTGGTGCCTCTGAAGAATCCTTGGTGTCACATGGTGTGATAGAATCCCAACGAAGACCTTCTCAATGAGGCTGGAATTCCAGATATGTACATCCTGCTCAACCAGCATCGTCAGTGATGGTAAGGGCATGTCCGCAGGACGAATGATGGTTGCATCCTTACAGATAATCTCTACTGTGAGCTGGCATTAGGTACCATACGAGTTCTCTGCTACAATGATGTCTGCAAGCATGACATGGTGGCTAGCGACATTGACCCTGAGATACGGGCATTACTGGCGGAGGATCACGCGAGCTGGAGGCTGGCCATCAAAGTGGGAGCAACCAAAATTGACAGAAAGAAGGAGGAGTTGTGGAAGGAGAAAAGGCACAGACAGCAACAGGTGGCAGTAATATAACCACTACCGCCTGGCTCGTTATTTATGTGCAGTAATTGCAAAAGAGCATGCCTATCTCGAATAGGACTGCATTGTCACAGCAGGTGCCGCAGCTGCTAGACTGACTAAACCAGAGACATCATCATTGTCTTCAGAGACAGAAGATGGCCAACAACAAATATTGGCCCTGATTTACACCTGTTACATAAGAAGGTATTTCCTAAGCTGATTTTAATTGCCTGCAAATGACAAGAATATTATAAAAAAAAAAAGATTGATAAGGCTGAGAGTATGAAAAACCTATTATCTATCTATCTATTGCCAGACGCCTTAATCCCGCAAGGGGTGGCCACAAACAAATCGCCTCCATGTCGCCCGGTCCCCAGCCATTTCACTGTCCTGCTCCCAGCTCACACACCCCTCTCTTACAGTATATACCTCTCCACTCCATCCCTCCATCTCATCCTTGGCCTCTCCCTCCCTTTCCCTCTCTCCACCTCACTGACAAATATTCTCATCGTCAGTCGCTCGCTCTCCATCCTCTCCACATGGCCAAACCACCTCAGTGTGTTTCTCCTAACGCATCCTATCACATCCACATGCATACCACAACGCTCCTTCATTTTCTTATTTGTCAGCCTGTCTCCCCATGTAATTCCACATGGTCCTCTCAAATAACTCATTTCCACTGACCTCACTCTTGGCCTGTGTCCCTCCAAAAGGTCCTAGAGTCACTTCCCTATGTTAGAGATGGTATCACAATACTGTTATGCAGTACCTTTTTCACTATCATGCTCACTTACCCGTTTCTTCTCATTGCATTCAAAGAACCAGCAACCTTTCTTCCTTGTTGTATCCTTTCAAGCACTTCACCCTCTAAACTTCCATCTTTACTCATCACGCTACCCAAGTACTTAAACGCACTCACACTGTCCATTTCATCCTCATCCAACCTCACTGTACATTCAGTGACTTTATTTCTTTCGAATACCATAACTTTACTCTTCCCTACATTCACCTTTAGATTCCTTTACTTACACACACTCCCAAACTCATTCACCAAGCCGTGCAGCTCCCTTTCGTCATCGCTGAACAACACAGTTTCATCTGCAAACAACAGTACAGGGAGTTTCCACACACTGCCCTCTCTCATTAGGGCCGCTCCAACATCTACTGCCCTACCTTGTATCTCTTTTATAACCTCATCCATATACCGATTGAACAACCATGGAGACATGACACATTCCAGATTCAATCCAACCTTCAGATAGAAAAATAAATTCAGTTCACTGAAAAATTATCCTGATAAATAGGCATACTCTCTACTGCCGCACTTTTTTTTACAGTCTGCCATATAACACACACACACACACACACACACACACACACACACACACACACACACACACAAACCTGATATGAAGGAGGAATTATAATTTGTAATCATATCGTCATTACTATATTGCAGACCTGGCAATATTTTACAAAACTGCTGTACATCATGCCGACACTGTCAGGTAAGTGGCGAGTCCCTTAGCTGAAATTATAATAAACTCTGACTTGACTAAAACAACGCCTACTTAGAGTCCCAAGAGCATTCATACAAGTAGCAAGGAGGTGTTCTGTTGGCAAAGGAGACTTCGTAACACTTTTTTCCTTACCATATATATATATATATATATATATATATAGATAGATAGATAGATATATATATATGTATATATATATATATATATATATATATATATATATATATATATATATATATATATATATATATATATAAACAAACAATAAGCCTCGGACAAGGACTGACCAAACGATGACGACCAAGGACCGGACAAAGGACATGGTTATCGGAACGTAGAATGTAAGGGGAGCGAATGATGAGGTGAAAGAGAGAGAGATTGTCCAGGTGCTTGAGGGTGCCAAAGTGGATGTATGTGGAATAACTGAAACAAAATAGAGAGGAGAAAGTGTGAGAGAATGGGAGTATGGATGGGGTATATGTGCAGGAGTAGGTGAGAATGAGAGGGCAAAGGAAGGAGTATGTATAGTTGTGAGTAAAAGATGGAAGAAGAGCATAAGACAGTATGGATCAGTTGGGTCAAGGATTGTGTGGGTAAAGTTGAAAATTGGAATACAAATGTGGGCGATTGTGTGTGTGTGTGTGTGTGTGTGTGTGTGTGTGTGTGTGTGTGTGTGTGTGTGTGTGTGTGTGTGTGTGTATGCGCCAACGCAAGATCGTGCTAGAAGAGTGAGAGAAGAGTTCTGGACAAATGTAGAAGTGTGCATGGAAAAGTTTGGAAGGAATGAGAGAGTGTTTTTGATTGGTGATATGAATGGTAAAGTTGGGAATGTGAAGGTGGATGGAATAGTTGGTGAGTGGGGTGTGCCTGCTGAGATAGATGAGAATGGGAGTGCGTTGGACATTTGTGCTGGGAGGGGGTTGGTGGTAGCCAATACCCTCTTCAGGCATAAAATGATCCACAGGTATACATGGCGAGTGATGAGAAGGGTGGGTGGTGAACTGAATGAAAGGAAGGCAATGATTGATTATGTGTATGTGGATGAAAGGATGCGAAGATGTGTAATGGATGCAAGAGCTCATAGAGGTTGGGGGAGTGGACTTTCTGACCACTACTTGGTGGTGGCCAGAATTAGAATTCAAGTAAGATGGAGGAATAGAAGAAGGGAAAGACGAGAGGAAGGAGTAGTTGCAAGGAGAGTGGAAAGGTTACAAAAGGATGAGGAAAAAGCAGAGTATAAGAGAGAAGTGGAGGAAAGACTGGGCAAATATGAATTGGAGCAGATGGGAGACGTGGAAAGTGTGTGTAGGATATTTACAGACGAAATGTGTGCAGCATGTGATGTGGTGTGTGGAAGGAAGAGAAGACGGAGGGGGGTGCAAGGAACAGCGTGGTGGACTGAAGAGGTGAGACAGGCTGTGGCACAAAAGAAGAAAGCATACAATGAATGGATGAGAAATAGGGGCGTGGAAGAAGTTGAGAGGCGGGAGAGAGAGTTATATGTAGAAAGAAAGAGATGAAAAGATTAGTAAGAGAGAGTAAGAAGTGAGTGGATGAGGAATTTGGAAGGAATTTGAGTGTAAAGTGGAGGGACTGTAAGAAAATGTTCTGGAAAGAGGTGAAAAGAGTAAGACAGGGTGGAAGTGAAGTTAGCAGGGGAGTGAAAGATAAAAATGGTAGATTACTAGTGGAGAAGGGAGAAAAAGTGAGCAGATGGAGAGAACACTTTAAGGAATTGTTGAACATAGAGGATGGAATAATGCGAGTATAAGTGGCTGTGGAATGGCTGGGAGAAGGAGGGAGGTGAGAAGACAGGAAGAAATCAGTAGGATAGAAGTTGTGGAAGCAATGAAGAAAGTTAAATCGGGGAAAGCCCCAGGAATTGATGGAGTGTGTGGTGAAATGCTGAAGCATGGGGGAGAGATAGTAGTAGAATGATTGTGGAAGATGTGCAGATTGGCCTTGGAGGAAGGTAGAGTCCCGGAGGATTGGAAGTCAGATATAATTATTCCCTTGTACAAAGGAAAAGGGGAAAAAGAAATGTGTGGTAATCATAGGGGCATTTGTCTTCTTAGTATAATAGGAAAAGTGTATGGTAGGATACTTATTGACAGAGTTAGAGAAAGAACAGAGAAATTAGTTGGAGAAGAACAGGGAGGCTTTAGGAAGGGAAGAGGCTGTGTAGATCAGATATTCATTCTTAGATCTTTAGTGGAAAAGTTTCTAGAGAAGGGAAAGAAGTTGTATGCGGCTTTCATGGATTTGGAGAAAGCATATGACAGGGTGGATAGACAAGGATTGTGGAAAGTGTTAAGAATATATGGAGTAGATGGGAAGTTGTTGAATGCTGTGAAGAGTATGTACGATGGTGCGAAGGCTGCAGTGCGTATGGATGGTGAACTAAGTGAATGTTTCTCTTTGAAAGTTGAGTTGAAACAGGGATGTGTCATGTCTCCATGGTTGTTCAATCTGTACATGGATGGGGTAATAAAAAAGGTACAAGGTAGGGTAGTGGATGTTGGAGTGGCCCTAGTGAGAGAGGATAGTGTTTGGAAACTCCCTGTACTGTTGTTTGCAGATGATACTGTGTTGTTGAGTGAAGACGAAGGGGAGCTGCAAGGCTTGGTGGATGAGTTTGGGAGAGTGTGTAAGAAACGGAATCTAAAGGTGAATGTTCTTTGAGAGAGGTGAAGTCAGTGAATGTACAGCGAGGTTGGATGGTGAGGAATTGGAAAATGTGAGTACGTTTAAGTACTTGGGTAGTGTGATGAGTAAGGATGGAGGTTTGGAGGGTGAAGTGCGAGAAAGGGTACAGCTGGGAAGAAAGGTTGCTGGTTCTTTGAAAGCAGTGATAAGAAACAGGGAAGTGAGCATGGAGGTTAAAAAGTTACTACATGGCAGTATTGTGATACCAACTCTAACGTACGGAAGTGAAGCTTGGACGTTGTTGGAAGGACACAAGTCAAGAGTGAGAGCAGTGGAAATGAGTTATTTAAGAGGAGCCTGTGGAGTCACATAGAGAGACAGGCTGACGAATGAGGATATAAAGGAGCGTTGGGTGTGGATGTGGATGTGATATGAAGCGTTATGAGGAACACACTGAGGTGGTTTGGCCATGTGGAGAGAATGGAGGGTGAAAGACTGACGAAGAGAGTGTATGTGAGTGAGGTGGAGGGAGGAAGAGGGAGGGGGAGGCCGAGGATGAGATGGAGGGATGGGGTGGAGAGGTATATGAGAGAGGGGGGTGTGAGTTGGGAGCAGGGAAGTGAGATGGCGGGGGACAGGGCGACTTGGAGGCGATTTGTTTGTGGCCACCCCAAACGGGATTGAGGCGTCTGGCAATATATATATATATATATATATATATATATATATATATATATATATATATATATATATATATATAAATATATATAAATATATATATATATATATATATATATATATATATATATATATAGATAGATAGATAGATAGATAGATAGATATTCAATAACATCTTAGTATTCATCTTTAGCATGGGCTTTGCGTCAATAACATACAAAGGTGCTTTTGGTATGATTTGTTAACTATTATTCCTGAGAATCAGGGCCTCTGTATATCTGCTAGGCAAGCGTGTGGATGACTACTGGCTATAATTTCCTCAGCGGAGAAGGCTTCTAAGTATCTTTTTTATTTTTTTATTTTTTTCATTCCAGCGTGAGAGCGGATATAGTGGTTTACTCGGCGCGTGCTCCAATGTGTGTGTGTGTGTGTGTGTGTGTGTGTGTGTGTGTGTGTGTGTGTGTGTGTGTGTGTGTGTGTGTGTGTGTGTGTGTGTGTGTGTGTGTGTGTGTGTGTGTGTGTGTGTGTGTGTGTGTGAATAATTTAAGCCAAGCTTGATGGAAGGGGTGAGGGTTTGCCTAGGGGTGGACTAACTGCTGTTCTGGACACCAGGGCAAAGTAAAGATCACAGGGTTTGGTCAAAGTTAGAACTACCAAAATTAGCTTAAGCAGTTTTTGTCTAATTAATTCCAGGCTTAGAGGAAAGGTGGAGGTTAAGACAAGAACGAAGAAGGTCAGGTTTGAGAACAATCAATCAAAGATCAAAATCACAGAACAAGGTCAATTTGCATCCCGTGTTTCTGTGTTTGAACAAAATAACCAAAACACATGATGTGATTTGTGTAGGGTTGAAGGTCAGCCAAGTGGTTGACCTAGAGTTTTTTTTTTTTTTTTTTTTTTTTTTACAATAAGCCACAGGTCAGGGCCACATCAGGTCAACTTAAACTTTTTTCATTCAGTTCAAACCATATTATGTGGAAGGGTTCGGGGGTAAGGCGAGAATAGTCGATTTTGAAAATTACTTAAATGCCAAGGTCACAGGAAAACACCAAAGGCCAAAATGACGTGAGAAACGCAACTGAAAGAAAGTTATGTTCCAATTTAGACCAGATGTAATGGAAGGGTTGAGATTAATGTAAATGCAACGTGATTCATTTTTGAGAATAATCAGTCAGTAAGAGGTCAAGGTCACGAGATAAGATCAAATTGACTTCTTCTTTTTTCGTGCTAGAAGAAAACAGCTAAAATTTTGCTTACTGAATTGGACTAAGGATGGTGGAAGGTTTAAGGGCTGGCCAAATGGATATTCTATTTGATTTATTTCTATATTTTCAAACAAGTCACAGGTAAAGGTCACGTGTCATTTTAAAGAGTTTTTGTCCGAGTTTGATCAGACTTGTGGGAGACTTCAGGGTAAGGCGAGAATGGAGGAACTATGTGTCTATCTATCTATCGATTGCCACACGCCTTAATTCCGTGTAGGGTGGCCAAAAACATATCTCATCCATGCCACCATGTCCCCCGCCATTTCACTGCCCTGCTTCTAACTCACACCCCCCTCTTCCACTCTGTTTGGAACTCTATTTGGAAATAATCAGTTAAATTACATAGTTAGAAGGAATAATAAAATGTTAAGGTCACATGACAAGGTCACCTTCAGTGTGATTTGAACTCATCCTTGTCAGAGGGTTCAGGGTAAGGAAATGATGAAGTAATTCTATTTTGAAAGCATTTGGTCGAAGGATAAGATCACAAGGCAAAGTAAAATATTCTGTCCTTCGATCAGTTCGTGGGTGCGCGAGTATTGCACTCTCTGAGTCCAACTCCTTGTTTATTAGTTTATTTCTGCACATAACTTTTTTTATATGCTCTTATAGATATGGAAAGTATATTGATTATTAAAAGTAACATGTCACAGGTGAGAATTTAAGGCGTAATATGCAATATTAATAGCTAAAAACGGAATTTCAGCATAAGCTCTTATGCCTAACAAAGTGCGATTCAGTGTAAGTAAACCACTCTGATTGCCGACTTTGAAGTGTGTAAGTGTCTGACACTGGAAAAACAGGCAGGGATATCAGCGTCTGACCACAGTGAACTATGCCTGCTTGCTGATTAGGCAAAAGAGGTTAAAAGCACACTGACAGCTGCAGCAGGGGATCTGACGATGGTAAATGAGGCATGACTGGGAATTCTATAAACTGCCTTTCCCTACCACCACATGCACTCTCCTTCGCTATATACACCTCTCCTACCACCACCACCACACACGGACACTCTACCAAACGTATTTTTTGCTCACACACCCATCCTTTTGTAACACAATCCCTATTCCTCTGGACCCGCTCACATACTCTTACCAGTACATCACCCTCCCCAATTCCCTCTTCCTCTGCATTTTTTGTGTGTCCGACTCTGGGCATAGGATTTACAGCCTGTTTCCCAAGGCCCAGTAGCCCTTGCACATAACATACACCTCCACATATCACCACCTCGGCGCCAGTACCCATCGTCCACACTGTGTACATGCCAAGGCTGTCTCATACGGGACTGGTGTATTGGTATTAGCAGGAATATTTTTTCGACATGTTGGCGGGTCTTCTGGTAGAGTAGTAAAGTCTGCTTTAGGAACTTCAGTTCCTTAAACTGATTCCTGCCCCAGCCGGGATTCGAACCTGGGTCCCTTAGGACTGCAGCCTACTTCTCTGCTGATTCAGCCACAACTTCCCCCAGTTATATTCATTTCCATTCTCTCCATACATGTTCATCGTCCACCTACCTATCATCTTTCCGCATACATTTTTCTACCCTCAAGCCCTCCCACACACCCTCTTCCGAGACTCTCGTCCTGCACCCCCCTCACACCCACTCCCCACCTCCCTACACTCACCCTATCCCACACTCTTTATATCTACCAGCCCTCGAATGCTCACACAGTCTCCCCCAACACTCTTTTCTGCACACCTCCTCCCACACCCTTCCACCTGCCTCCCATACATGCCCTTTTTCGATCCCACATGCGACACCTCTTTACCCTGTTCCCCCAACCCATACTCTACAGCTTCTTTTCTTCCTTCCATACACATTCTACCATATCCCTAACCGTCTTGCTCACTTTCATTCCCTGTCCTCATTCCCTATATCATGCACTCCTTCCCCCCACTACTAAATTTTTCGCCCACATACCCTCTTCTTCACATTTATATATCCCTCGTCACCCTACTCATCCTTTACATTTCCATCTCTTCTTCCTCCATCTCTAACCCCCGTCTCTCTTCCTCACTCCTCCTCCGGGAATAACCTTTCCAGGCTCTGAAAAAAAATCAATAACTGGGGCAGGAACCTGTTTACGAGTCGGCTAAAATAAAATAACACGCTGATCTTGGTCGCTGTGTCCATAAAACTCTTCATTCCTTTTTCCTCTTTTACATTGTGCTCATATACATCTTTTTATACGAGAGTTACCCACAAAAGCGTTTTCTCCTTGGCAGATAAATACTGTATTGATCTCCCTTTAGAATTCTCTCTCTCTCTCTCTCTCTCTCTCTCTCTCTCTCTCTCTGTCTGTCTGTCTCTCTCTCTCTCTGTCTCTCTCTCTCTCTCTCTCTCTCTCACTCACCACACATATCCATCTCCACAAACTCTATATTTTTTTAAATAAATAAACACAAAAAGGTGTGCACCGCCATTCCTCAGCAAAAGACACCTTGAGGCCTTCAGGGATCCCACTCCGCCTAAAACCTGATCTGGATGTAGGTGTATCGTTGTGGAAAATTCCATGTTCTTCTACAGGAATAAAGCAAAAACAAGGAACTATAGTCGTGTATCCCGAAGTTGCTCAGGGGCCCTGGCCTCCCACTAATCTGTTCCACCATTCTTGAAGCCTGGGTGGGAATGACCTCTACCACCGTGAAGTTTCATGCTCAATGATAAAGAACTGGTCGTGCATACCTACGTTGAGAGACCCCCCACCCCTCTTAAGAGGCAACTCTCCGGTGTTTTAACTGGCCTGATGCTTCTTGACAAAGGTCTGCCACAATACATCTCGGCACTCCAAGACTCTCCCGGTAGCCAGAAAACACGTTCTATAAGAAATTCTTCCTCCATCCCATCCATCTTGAAGCACCGTGCATTCTCCACTCTGTGGAGTGGGGAAAATAGCAAGACATATTTATAATATAGATGGAAGAAAGATCATACGAATGTCCTTTCTGTATTCCTGGCATTACTGTCAATGGGTACATTTCTTTCTTAGATGGACATATGAAGAGTGACAAGAGATGAGATTGGAAGGATTAATGGTGTGGTTGTCAGGAGTGTGTTGGAAGAGTGGAGAAGAGAAAAACAGGTGCTGTGTGCAGAGATGTGGAGAAGGAGAATTACAGTGGTGAATAAATAGTATGATCATACAGAGAGAATAAATATACGTGGTAAAAAATGGGAATGTAAGGTTAAAGGTTGGAGGATGTATGGTAGGCCAAGAAGAAAGAGAATGGATACAGTAACTGAGCTTATGGGAAAGGAACATATGGAAGAATATGAGGCAAGAGAAGTTGCAAAGAATCGAGTTGGCTGGATGAATTATGTACAGAGGAGCACATGACAAGGATCTAATGTTTCATTTTTCACTTGATATTTGAGAAACTGACTCCATCTGACAAGTAATGCAAAGCACAGTCATGAAACACACACACACACACACACACACACACACACACACACACACACACACACACACACACACACACACACACACACACACACACACGTCCTGATGGATGGACTGTGAGGTGGAGCCAAAAGTGAGAGGTGAGCCTAACATACATGGCAGTGTGACCTATATTACTGGACATGATGATGACATCTCTTCAACTTTTGTACTTCTCCTTCCTTGTTTCTGGATCCTACCACATCCCATCCTTAGGTGCAGAAGAAAGTCGTGATATTGATGATGATGATAATGATAATGATGATGAAGTCCTAAGATGTACTGAGAATATATTTAAAATATTATCAGTACCGGTACATTAAATTCTGTGAAGTGCACTGATAAATTACCAGTGTAAAATATTATCAACTGCATCTCTGGTGAGTTGGTTGCAGAATATCGAGAGCATGAATGATGAACGAATGATTGTGTGTCATCTAACAGCCTTTGTCTTTTTATTGTTGTCCCACCTTTATATTTACTTCTTTGTTTCTGAATCTATCTAATCCCATCATTTCGGCGGGAATTAGGGCTGGGATAATGATGATATGGAGATGGGGAAAGAGTGTGGTAGAAATGATCACTGAGGTTGGGAGATATAGAAAAGCATTGATGTGTGAGAGGAATGTGCGCTGAGTCAATGTTGGGAACTGGTTGGGTGAGATATGGCGACTGGAAATGTAAGGTGTAACTAAAAGACGAGAGAGAGAGAGAGAGAGAGAGAGAGAGAGAGAGAGAGAGAGCACTGCGGTATCGGGTAGAGAGACTGAGAAGAAAGGGAGAGATGGAAGACTGTGGAGAAACTAAGAGGATAAATGGGGTGGGGGAAGTGCCCAGTAAGGTCAAGGGATCTGAGAATGGAGAATTAGGTGTGGGAATGGTATGAAAGGGCATTACAATATTCCGTAACCCTTCCAGTGCGTATTATCTGTTTCTGACAGACCATTTTCCTGTACTGGAGTCACAATTAGTGCCTGTCGACTGCACGGAGCTCGTTAGGTAAACAATCAATATTTGCAGAGTACCAGAACACCTCCCGCAGCGGCCCATGTTACATCCAGGTGTCCAACTGTACTGCCGGGTGAACAGGAACAGGGAAAGCAAACTGTGTCCAGCAGTCTAACCGGTCCAAGTATCGAACTCGAATTTTCCAGTTGCTAGTTGGATGTGGTAACTAATGCGCCATCGACTCCACCGATGATTGGATGAGGAGAAATGGTGGGTGAGTTGATGGGCGGGAAAAGGTGGAAGAGGAAGGGGACGTGGGGCGGGGTGGTGGTGTAGAGTCATGGAGTGGAGATTGTGGAGATTGCATTAAAGTTCATGAAGAGACGTGAATACATAGTTGCTGGAGATGTTAGCAAAGAACAGGTGTGGATGTCACGAAGAAAGTACGAGAGGAAAGATGTAGAATGACTTGTTCCATGACGTGCCGTGGAATAAGTGGTATTGTGCACAATAATCTTTTTACACGTCTGTGATTTTGAGTTATTTGGTGCATATTTCCAACCGTTCCAACTCATCTGAATATAACTGACTAGGTTCTAAAGTTCTCTTAGGACGGAAATAGTTTGCAAACAGTGTAAACGCACTACTGACCACGCCTAAATGAGAAAGTGCTAATAAGCTAGTTAATGACGAAAATATACTAGGGAATGATGAACTTGTTAGATATGAGACAGTAAAATTGATCAGGTTATTAAATAAAATGGAAAACTACCAAGAAGATTTCAAAATCCGAGAGGAAATGCTGAATGGTGATATTGCCATGAAACTTTACAAAAATCTCAATCATGGGAAGAAAAAAAAAATTAAGTAGAAGTAAGCGCAACTCCAGCAACTAAATACTAATTGTTGTTAAGGTCAAAAGATGATAATGGTAATACACACACACACACACACACACACACACAGACACACACACACGAACGCGCGCGCGCGGGGGGAGGGGCACACACAGGAGGGATATTATGACACACACGCACACGCACGCGCGCGCGACACCCAGGCATTTGAACTCCCGGACCCAGAGTCACTCCCAGTCTCAGTTAGTCCACTCTTGGCGTTGACTCCATACGGACGTCCCGCGCCGTGTCCCAGTCCGCTGAGTTCACGCTCGTTCACCCCAGACTCCCTTCCCATCCTCTCGCTAATCTCAAACAATAGAAGAGTGAACTGAAGTGAAAACAAGACTTTAAAAGGAAAATGAGTGAAAGGTAAGCGAAACACAGACTAGTGAGTGATTTGTTAGATCCATCATGGAATGACTGTAAATACTGAGTGGCTTGAATAATTTAACTTTTTTTTTTTTTTTTGTCATGAAGTCAGTTGTGAGCATCCTATACAAGACCACAAAATATACAGATGATAAAGAGTGAGGTAGAAAGAACAAATGCGGGTTTTAGTGCTGGCTGGGAAATTAACACCTGTTGACAACTGACGAAAACGCTTAGTACTTGCATCTAATCCTAACTTCTGTGACAGACGGACACAAGCGTTAGTAATCAGCAAGCAGTTCCATATGAACTGCTATCGTCTTTTGATTTACTCACACAATGGAAAGGAAGCACCTTGTAAGGAAGAGTTAATGAAAAAATATTTAGAATCTGCTTATCGTCGAAACTCGTACTACAGACTGACAGACGTGAGTATTATACATGGTTTGCCGTATTGCATACCTTTTATTACTTCTGCCAAACTCATCACTCTTTAATGGGAAATATTTTATGTGAATGACGTGAAGTTACAGGAGTGAGTTTTGGCGGTATTGTTGCCTATTCTAAATTTTCATCACAAAGGAAGACAAATGACGACGTTGAGGAGAACAGTTAGTGAAAAGATGTTATATTTGCATCAGAATATCCCCAAACTAATGCAACAGATTTACTGAGCATTGAGTTTTAAGCAAGACATTCTGTAAAGCTTTACTTTTGCTTGTTCTCTATTTTCACTAACATGAGGAGCACCTGTATGGAGAAACAACCTTGGGTGAAAAAGGTATTCTTTCAGTGCACTTCGATTTTTTTTTTTTTTTACCAATAATTTGTATGCTTTGCTGATTTCACGACTACAGCTTCCTTTTGTACAAATTAGCTTAGGTTTTCAAATCTCACCGCAGACATGGGGCTGGTGCTTGACCTCATGTGAGTATAAGCCACTGGTGTTAAAAATAAATAAATAAATAAATAAACATGTCATTACAGAAGTCAGTGGGTTAACAAAGCCGCTCTTTTACTCTGCTGACTTTTGACATAAAACTGACAAATCTTCATCTAGAATGCTTAGCTGTAACAAGCGATTAACACTAGAATGTGAATACCACTAAACAATGTGATAAGGAAAGGATGAATAGCCATAGTATTTCACTCTGTCACTGCTCTACGGGAAATAAGTTACAACAGGGCGAAACTCTCCACCAAGTGAGGGTAGACGAACTGCAGCTGCATAGCTCTGCAACGCTGAATAATAAGTGAATATCATCATTGCACAATCTTCCCCACGCGAATGGGGTCAGGGCGAGACAGCAGTGCAAGTAGATTTTTACATGTTCATTCGCTAATATGACCAATTAATTATTGTTCTCATCCCTCTACTTTCATACCTTGATTCATGAGCACCTAACGAAACGAAGGGAAGAGGAAATACACATAGGTTAAGGCAGGATCTGATCATACAAGTACCTGTGTATATATATATATATATATATATATATATATATATATATATATATATATATATATATATATATATATGTGTGTGTGTGTGTGTGTGTGTGTGTGTGTGTGTGTGTGTGTTCCGCTTCAAAATTCAGCTTCAGTAATTTCAGTAATGACACATGAAATATGTCTGCTACATTATAACTTATTTCATATACTGGTCTCTCAAAGTTACAGTATCTATACCAGCTATCATTTCAATAAATTACAAAATGTGAGATTTTTCAGTTCTGAAATCTTTCATCCCGTCAGCCGATGGCCTGTTTTTCCCTTTATCCGTGCTACTTACCCACGATTCAGGAGGGCCCTTTCGAAATGCAGAAGTTAAGCATAGGCTCTCTATTCTCTTTGGCTTCAGGGCCACTGCCTCCTGTTGAAGGAAGAAATAATCCAAGGACAATATCTGATGGACTTAGCGCAGTTAAGCGACGGGAGAGTTCCATCTGCCCGTATGTTCCGTGCTGCACAGGCAACAGCTATAGATTGATTCTGAGGACCGCCCAAATGAATCCTTTCCACCTGACGATGTACCCTTGTCGGATTGGTTGACACTCTCAGGGCAACCCAGAGGTAAAAAAGATACGGTAACTAAAAAATAAAAGACCATACCCGTTAGGCTACAGCAAACGCCTTTGTTTAGAAGAGTATAAGCATAACATTGGTATTACTGGAAAGGACTTTTATAATGGAGTAATTTATGCCCTCATCACAAAATGGATACAACACTGGAAATTGGTAAAAAAAAATACCATACATACTTGTCTGTGTCTTCCTCGTTGGGTGGTAGAGGCAGAGTAGGTCATCAGGTAGGTAGACAGGGAGGTATAGTAGGTAGGGAGGTAGGTAGGCAGAGATAGGCAGGGAGTCGGGTGGGTTCGTACATGCAATAAGAGGAGGGACACTAGGTAAGGAGGAAGGGGAGGAGGTAGGTAGGGAATTAGCCAGGGATGCCGGCAGGTAGGTAGGTGGGAAGATAAACAGAGAAGTGTGGGGGGTAGGGAATGTTAGGAAGATCGACAAGAAGTGTAGTTTAATCCTTAATATGCTGAAGGATTAACTTTCACCTTAGTACCTCCCTGCGAATATATCACAGTCCAACAATATGGCTGAAAAAGCTGAGATCAACGCAGAACAAAGATTCAGCTGTTCACGACAAGGATCATACAAAACTTCGTTTGCGGGACTCCAGAGTGGTAACAAGAAATTAGTATTCCAAAATTAATGTTCATTCTTTGAAGCGCAGTGTGTCTAGATAGCAACGTGAAGATTAGCGAAGCTTGAATTTGCCTCTCTTGTATATAATTACCGTACTGTATATATTTATTTTTGAGTGAACAGATTACGGGTTTCGAGCCTTTCGTTCCACTTTCCTTGCATAAAAAAGGCCATCATAAAGTTTCAGATTTGCTTGCACCATCACGCATTCAGCTTTAAGCATTCTTCCGTTAATCGTTGATATAAGTATTTTTTTTAAGTTCTTTTTCTTCATATTCAGTTGGCAGTAAGTCATAGAGAATACCGGTAATGCCTTTGAAATTGCTGTCAGTCAGACTGATCGGAAAATGATTAGGAGAAAGAGAATGAGATCGACTGCTAAGTGATCAGTATAATACCGTATGTTCAGTTAGGGTACCGTAGCGTACCACAGGAGAAGGGGATCCGGAGATCCTTTTATCGAGGCTACCTATAACGGAATGTGGTATCAACAAGTGGATGCACGTCTTATATTGGGCTTTGTTTTCTCATGCAGTTGCATTTGAAAAGATAAGGTCTGGCAGGCTCCTAGTTTTGGGTATATATATATATATATAGATAGATAGATAGATAGATAGATAGATAGATAGCTAGATAGATAATTAGCATATCAGCAATGGACTCATGGCACCGTAGTTTCCATAAAAGGCAAAGAGGATGGAGATAACACCCGGTAGCAGTTATCTATAAGGGAAAAGCTGTTACTTCTAGGACTAGATTTTTCTATACCATTTCATTGTACCTGATTAACACGTCATCTATCTGTAGAGAAAAATTGCAATACAGTTCGTGATGCAGTTAAACTCTCTCTACTAAGAAATGGATTAATTGGATATTCTAGTCAGTAGGATCAAAGAGAATGGAAATAACAGCTATACCTTAGCTAGAAGACATTGGGATAAAACACATTCCGTGGTTTTCAAGTGGGAGGACATTAAAGTGCTCGAAGAACTAAGTGCTGATGACTTCATTGTGATAGACCAGACACAGGGAAGGGAGTTATCATGGATAAACTTGACCATTTTAGGAAATTGGAAAGGTTGCTTAATGACTAAAATGGAAGTGACTAAAGGCGACTTACTTGATACTATTTGAAACACGAGGACATGTTGATCAAAATGCTTAGGTCTAAGGATAAGATAAGATCTGGAACCTTTAATGAAATGCATGCGATAGGTTCAGTCCTTGGAATTATGTATGGTTTACCCAAGGTTCACAAGTTTGGAATTTCTCTCACACCAATCATTTTCTTTATATAGCGGGATGTAACTTGGCTAATTTCTTCAGTCTCTGGTGACGCCATTCACAACTAATGAGTTTACTGTTTCGATTTCTAGTAGTTTTGTGAAAGATACTTTAGCACTAATATTACCGAAGGAGTATATATTAACTAGTTATGATGCAGAAGTTGTGGAAGCAATGAAGAAAGTTAAATCGGGGAAAGCCCCAGGAATTGATGGAGTGTGTGGTGAAATGCTGAAGCATGGGGGAGAGATAGTAGTAGAATGGATGTGGAAGATGTGCAGATTGGCCTGAGAGGAAGGTAGAGTCCCGGAGGATTGGAAGTCAGATATAATTATTTCCTTGTACAAAGGAAAAGGGGAAAAAGAAGTGTGTGGTAATCATAGGGGCATTTGTCTTCTTAGTATAATAGGAAAAGTGTATGGTAGGATACTTATAGACAGAGTTAGAGAAAGAACAGAGAAATTAGTTGGAGAAGAACAGGGAGGCTTTAGGAAGGGAAGAGGTTGTGTAGATCAGATATTCATTCTTAGATCTTTAGTGGAAAAGTTTCTAGAGAAGGGAAAGAAGTTGTATGCAGCTTTCATGGATTTGGAGAAAGCATATGACAGGGTGGATAGACAAGGATTGTGGAAAGTGTTAAGAGTATATGGAGTAGATGGGAAGTTGTTGAATGCTGTGAAGAGTATGTACGATGGTGCGAAGGCTGCAGTGCGTGTGGATGGTGAACTAAGTAAATTTTTCTCTTTGAAAGTTGGTTTGAAACAGGGATGTGTCATGTCTCTATGGTTGTTCAATCTGTACATGGATGGGGTAATAAAAGAGGTACAAGGTAGGGTAGTGGATGTTGGAGTGGCCCTGGTGAGAGAGGATAGTGTTTGGAAACTCCCTGTACTGTTGTTTGCAGATGATACTGTGTTGTTGAGTGAAGACGAAGGGGAGCTGCAAGGCTTGGTGGTTGAGTTTGAGAGAGTGTGTAAGAAACGGAATCTAAAGGTGAATGTTGGGAAGAGGAAAGTGATGGTCTTTGAGAGAGGTGAAGTTAGTGAATGTACAGCGAGGTTGGATGGTGAGGAATTGGAAAATGTGAGTACTTTTAAGTACTTGGGTAGTGTGATGAGTAAGGATGGAGGTTTGGAGGGTGAAGTGCTTGAAAGGGTACAGCAGGGAAGAAAGGTTGCTGGTTCGTTGAAAGCAGTGATAAGAAACAGGGAAGTGAGCATGGAAGTGAAAAAGTAACTACATGACAGTATTGTGATACCAACTCTAACGTACGGAAGTGAAGCTTGGACATTGTTGGAAGGACACAAGTTAAGAGTGAGAGCAGTGGAAATGAGTTATTTAAGAGGAGCCTGTGGAGTCACGTGGAGAGACAGGCTGACGAATGAGGATATAAAGGAGCGTTGTGGTGTTGATGTGGATGTGATAGGAAGCGTTATGAGGAAAACACTGAGGTGGTTTGGCCATGTGGAGAGGATGGAGGGTGAAGGACTGACGAAGAGAGTGTATGTGAGTGAGGTGGAGGGAGGAAGAGGGAGGAGGAGACCGAGGAGGAGATGGAGGGATGGGGTGGAGAGGTATATGAGAGAGGGGGGTGTGAGTTGGGAGCAGGGCAGTGAAATGGCGGGGGACAGGGCGACTTGGAGGCGATTTGTTTGTGGCCACCCCAAACGGGATTGAGGCGTCTGGCAATAGATAGATAGATAGATGATGTAGAATCTTTGTTCACTAATGTACCTCTTGATGAGACTTTGCATATACCGCAATTCAGGAGAATTATGAACCATCCATCCATCCATCCATCATCCAATCCTATGTTGCCCCATGAGGAGTGTAGGAGCCCGGGGCTAGGCAAATTGGTCCTGGCATTTAAGATGAGAGTGACCTGCCTCCCTCATCCCTGAGAGGCATTACTTGAGCAAGAAACCCCAACCATCCCTTGCATATAAACCCACACATGCTCAATCCGATTGGAGCACCGTTATTACCCACTAAACCACCAGACGCCAAAATTTGGTTATATGGTTACCACCCAGCATAGTAAATGGTTTCCTGGTGTACAGGAAACCATTTGGCTTGTCACTCAATGTATAGTCACCCACAGGCAGAAGGAAGAGGAATGAAGGAAAGAAAGACACAAGAGAGAGTGTATAAAGTCACCTGTAGGCAGAAGAAAGAGGAAAGAATGAAGGAAAAAAAGACAGAAGAGGATGGATGGAAAGAAGGATG
Source organism: Coenobita brevimanus (assembly GCF_032717465.1). Classification (NCBI taxonomy): domain Eukaryota; kingdom Metazoa; phylum Arthropoda; class Malacostraca; order Decapoda; family Coenobitidae; genus Coenobita; species Coenobita brevimanus. Next base: position 14,391,286 of record NC_137066.1, read on the forward strand.
GAGGAGAGGAAAGGGCAGACATCTGAGAGCAGCACCACATCAAGTGAGTGGATGGTGAGCGCCCCCACCTACCACATCAGACTTTTTTGGTGCAAGTAGCGAGCTAATAAAGAAGTTGCTTAAATTTGCTACATTTGAATCTTGTTTTCATTTTAACTGTAAATTACATATTAAGGTTCACGGTGTCACCTTGGGGTCTAGTTTAGGTCCAATTTTTGCTAATGCTTTTTTTTTTTTTAATGTAAAAAGGAGGTTTAATGTTTAAGGGATTGTCCAGTGGAGTTTGGATTACATTTTCTTAATTTTCAGATGTGAAGAGGATAACCGTAGATCTTTGGGTATATGAATAATCGCAATAAAAGCATCAAAGTAACATTTTTGGATATTCCTATTGCTAAGTCTAGTTCTGGGATAGTCACTGGGGTTTATTGATATTCTAACTTCACAGGTCATGGATTATGTTGGTTTAGGTTGTGACCTCAAATCTATAAGATTAATTCAGTTGAAACTTTACTAAACAGGGCCTATGATATTTGCTCCAACTATATAACTTTTCATAAAGAAATGTGTAATTAAGAAAGAATGTTGTAAGCAACAGCAGTTAGGAGGAAGTGTTCAGTTCTATTCTTAAGAAATTTCTTAATGACAAGCAGTCACAGAATGTAAAGAAAAATGAGATGTACTTAAGTAGGTTAAATATGTTAAGATGCCATTTTATGGTAGAATTTGCTATAAATATCATAAATTAATCCGGAACATTTTATGAAATAGTTTCCCTGCTGTAAAATTTTTGGATTGTGTTTCAGAATATGATTTTTTTTTTTTTTTTTTCAAATTCAAGGATCTTGTGCCGACCCTCTGTGCTCGAATATTGTTTAAAGTTCACTTGTCCTAGTTGTCAGGCCAGGTATGTGGGGTGCTCTAGGAGAGCGTTCCGAATACGAGTATTCGAGCACATTGGGAAAAGTTACGGGTCTGGGAAGTTTTTGCATAAGATGTCCTTCTCTGCTCTTAGGGATCACGCACTAAACAATGATCATCCTTGCACAGAGATTGATTTCAGAAATTATTGGTAGGTTTGATAATAAGGGGGATGCATTGCTGGGGAAAAGACTAAAATAATAAGCTTAATCCAGAATTAAATCATGCAAAAAATAATTAGTGCTTTGATTTTTTTTTCTGATTCAAATGTTCATAACTCTTGTCAAGGTTTGACCTTTCTGTTGTCTTTGTACCACTTCCTATAGCATACTAGCCCAGTTCAATATAGGTCTATAGTCAGTCTAGCACCTTGAGTTTTCCTACCGATTAGTGAGTGTGCTTTTTTATATTTTTCCTATCTTTTTGTGCAGTGCTTCTTGTGCATTATTTCTCTACTGGCTTTGTGCAGTTTTTGCTCTAATGTTTTTCTGAATTTAATTTATAAGAAGACTAATGGTTTGGCAGTTTTTTCATTATGATTGCATTATTACAGCCTATCGTGGTAATTGCATTTTTTGTTTGATATGGCAGTCTGTATTTTTAATTAACTTCCTTACACTTACAGTTGTATAGGACATGGATTAATACACCCACACAACACACACACACACACACACACACACACACACACACACACACACACACACACACACACACACACACATTATATATATATATATATATATATATATATATTGACTTACAAAGCCAGTTGTATTGAAAGCAGTTGTGATGCTAGGTATTACGGTGGATGCTAGGTATTACGGTCCAAACTTACAATAGCGACTGCATGTTATCATTATTATTATTTATTACTATTATTATTTTCATGGGCAGATTCACATGGCTATGTGGAATGTGAGCCGTGTGAATGAAGAGAGCATGAGGGTGGAAATGGTGAATGTGTTCAAGAGTGTGAGATATGCTGTGATGCCTTTGTGTGAAACAAAGATGAAAGAGCGTGAAGTGGATGAGTGGGAGGGTGTGAATGTGTAAGATCGGGCATGAATTGGCATGGAAGATGCGAGGAAGGAGTTGCTTTGTTGATGAATAAGGTGTGGCAGAGTGGAATGAGAGATTACAAATGTGTCAGCTCGAGGTGTATGTGAAGTATCTCAAGTTCAAGTTTAAGAAGGTGAAAGTGGCGGTGATTGTAGCATATGCACCGTGTTAGGATAGGAGTGAGAGAGAAAAACAGGTTTTGGGATGAGCTGGATGAAGCAGTGGGAGAAATGCCCAGGAACTATTATGTGATCGTAATTCGCGAAATAAATGGAAGAGTAGGCACAGGTCCTGAAGATAACATAATGGGTTGTGATGGAGTACAGTACCAGGAGAAAATAATAATGGGAAGCAGCTGAAGGATATGTGTCAAGAAAGGAGATTGTGCATTTGTAACTCTTCGTCCAAACACAAAGATGCAGATAAATATACAAGGTATAGAAGGAATGAGGATCGTGTTGAAACGAGCCTGATCGATTATGGGCTCGTAGAGAGGTCAGTGCTGGGAATGGTTGCTGATAGAGGGCCGTGAGGGGACGATGTGGAGGTCTGTCAAAGCATATGATCGTTGTATTCAAGATCAAGCTGAGAGGAGTGAGGTGGACCAGGAGAGAGAGGAGCAGTTAGGGAGAAAGACTGAAAGTCGAGAAGCTGAGGGTCAAAGAAATGGCAGATGAATACAGGACCAAAGTAGAGGAGGAGTTAGAATCAGTGAATTGGAATGAAATGGATCTGGTCAGCCTGTGGAATGCACATAGGGATTGCTTAGTTAGAAATGCTAAAGCAGTGTGTAGTGTGGCAAGAATAACAACAAAGAAATAAAGTACAGCTTGTTGAGATGGAGAGGTTAAGAGAGCAGTGGAGGAAAAGAGGAAGAAGTGGCTAGATTGGTTACAGGACAGGGGTTCAATTGAAACAAGAGATGAATATATTGAGAGCAAGAAGCACGTAAAGAGACTAATGAAGAGGGAAAAAAAGGAGGTAAATGATGATCTAGGAAGAAAAATGAATGAAAACTACTCTGATAATAGGCAGTTATTCTGGAAAGAGGTGCGGAAATGTAGAAGTGAAAGTGGAAAGAAATGTGAAGGTGTGTAGGATGTAAGTGGTAGATTATTAACCCTTGGGGATGAATTAAGGACCAGATGGAAAAAATATTTTGAAAGCCTGATGTATGGGAATAGAGAGAGCAAAGCCACTGTAAACATGATTGGTTTTGTTGGTGCACAGAGAAGGAATGCAGTGCCAGGAAACATGACACTGGCACAGGTGAAGAGCGCTGTGAAATGGCTGAGAAATGGGAAAGCAGCTGGAGTTGAGGTGTATGCAGAGATGATTAAGTGTAGTGGAAAGAATGGAATGAAGTGCTTGTTGGAGATATGTAGGAAGGCATGGATGAGTGAAACTGTGCCAGCAGAGTGGAAAAAGGCTGTGATTATACCCCTGTACAAAAATAAAGGTGAACGAAGTGAGTGCAAGAATGATCGTGGCATAAGTTTATTGAGTGTGGTAGGGAAAGCATATGGAAGAACTATTACCGTATAGAAAAAGTAAGAGAGATATCAAAGTCCTAGTGAGTGATGAATAGTGTGGCTTTACGAGTGGCAGAGGATGCTTGGATCAAATATTTGCAGTGAGACAGATAGTTGAAAAGGCTTGTGAGAAGGACCATAAGATGTTTATGGCATTCATGGATCTGGAAAAAGCATACGACAAAGTGGACAGAGAAGGATTGTGGAAAGTTTTGTGCATGTACGGTGTAGATGGTAAGCTGCTAGGTGCTGTCAAGAGTTTTTATGATGGTAGTGAAGCATGTGTAAGGGTTAATGGGCATCTCAGTGAATGGTTCACGATCGGTCTGAGCAATGGACAAGGTTGTGTGATGTCCCCATGGTTGTTCAATATGTATATGGATGGGGTGGTGAGAGAAGAAGACACGGATAATGGAGAAGGGGATGGCGTTGGAAATGAATGGTGATGGATGGAATATCTCGAATATGTTGTATCGTGATAATGCAGTTTTACTTGCAAATACCGGACAAGAACTTGGTTGACTAGTGCAGAATTTTGCTGATATCTGTGAGCATCGTGCCTTGAGAGTGAATATAGAAAAGAATAAAGTGATGGTTATTCAGAGAGAAGGTGACTCCCAGTGGGATGTTAAAGTGAATGGCGAGAGACTGGAATTGGTGAGAGAGTTCAAATATTTGGGTACAGTGATAGGAAAGAGAGAAAAATGTGCAAAAGAAGTGGAAAGTAGAGTGACACAAGGAAGAAAAGTAGCTGGTGCAGTGAAGGCCTTGATAAACAGAGGCTTGAGTGTTGCAGCTGCACGAGCCATACATGAAGGAGTGTTAGTGCCAGCATTAACATGTGGATGCGAGACTGTGGTGTGGCATGAAAATGAAAAGTCAAGAGTGAGAACAGTCAAGAGTGTCAGGTGTTGGAGATGAGACTGCTGTGGATGTATGTGGAATACAGAGGCTGGATAGGATACGAAATAATGTGATTCGTGAAAGATGTGGAGTGAGAAAGTCTGTGTACACCACTATCGAACAGGGTGTACTGAGATGGTATGGTCATGCAGAGAAAATGGATAACAATAGAGTGGTGGAAAAGGTATATCTGAGCGAATTAGAAGGAGGGAGGAGGCGAGGTAGGCCAAGGAGGAGGGATATGGTAGATGAGTGTTTGAGCAAGAGAGGTTTGGAAGTCGGTGAGGCTACGAGACTGACGAGATCGTGCTGGCTGGATGAATATTGTGATGAGAAGTGCATGATCAGGGATTTGGCACTCCTTTTTAACGTGACAGCGTCCGGATTGACTCTATCGGATACGTTTATGTGAAGCTACAGAACGTGGTGAATGTTTTTGACGTAGGCCTATCAGATAGAGCCTGGTTTCCGAGGGCTTGAACGATGAGTGAATGGAAGCGTGGCCCATTGGAGTGGGTAACTTTGGGCTGTCTGGACACTGCTCTTCCTAACTCTGCCCTGGGATGGGAAAGGAGGTCTGGATTATGATGATGATTATTTATATTTTTATTATTATTTAGTATATTATTAGTATTATTTAGTATAATAAGTGAATCTGAATGACAAAAAATTCAGTCCCATGTCATTTTCTTCCTGAACAAGTGCTAAATTTTACTTTAAAAACTGTTTAACTAGAGAAGTTCGATTTCGACCTGAATTAATATTGTATGCTTGTAGTTGAACTGAAACAGGGAAATCGTCCATATAGGAAATGGGTAAATGAATAGACTAAAGGGAAGTCTGTGTATTAAAAAACTTTATAATGTCTTTTATGTTACAGTTATCTTATGAGTAGAGGACATCTGTAATTTGGTGCGAGGATTTTTAAAATTTAGTTTGTTTTTCCTTCTGCTCATCGTCATATAAAAGAGAACCACGCTTACCACTGAACGATTTCATCCAGATTTGTTGGGGGAGAAATATTAGGTGATAAGTGATTAGTGGAGATTTTTCCTAAACTCCTTCACAACAGGGAGTCTACATATAGCTGAAGAAAATCGTATAGCGGTGGCAGGAGTAAGTTACAAAAGTCATCCTGCTGTAGTAGTCATTTTAGAGGCCTCAGGTGTGTAGCATTAGTGATATCACCTGCACACTCTTTAACAGCCTGTCTAACTGCAGATTGTTTGGCTGTACTGTTGAAATGTTTTGTTTTCATTCTGACTGTAATCGCTGTCAAATATTAATTAGGAAACGCTGTCCGATTCTGAAATATATACCTTCAGTGGTTTGTGCATGAATATTTAAGCTTGGCATTTGATAGAATATTCCTTACCGTCTCTCAAAATAGGATTGCAACACTTTAGAAAGCAGCTTTATGGAACATTGTATTAATTATCTGCCACATCTGCTGTCATGCTGGTACTCTTGTCAGATATTTCGTTCAGTATTCCAGACAGCAGTGTGTTAAGTGTTGCAATATTTCTTTTGAGCTACTGTTCCACAGGTGATTCTGAAGATCGAGCACCAAGTAAAAAACAAAAAACAAAAAAAATGCTCAGATGGGTTTTGCATGTTAGGTGAGTCGGGATATCGAAGCCTTCAGTAGTGTGTGGATAACTGTGTTGTGATTTCTTTGCCTTTGAATCCTACCTCACCTCTTCTCTCAGACAAGAATTAAGTTTAGGACACATTATTATTATTATTATTATTATTATTATTATTATTATTACTGCTGCTACAATAACAAAAACAACAAAAACAACTACTACTGCAACTAGTACTAGTACTACTACTACTACTATTACTACTACTACTACTATTACTACTACTACTATTATTATTATTATTATTATTATTATTATTATTATTATTATCCATAACTAGCTGAGAGGTCGCCTTCGATGGCCTCCGCTCGATATCGTCACTTCACGTCTTCAGAAATAAGTCATAACTCGAGAACCGGTGGCCCAATTGGACTAGAAATTGTTTTACTCCTCAAGTTAGAGCATTTTAACGGTACCTTGCACTAACAAAATTTGCGCTACGTTGCTCCGTCTTAATACATTCTTTTGTGTTTTAACTTTCCATAATATGCACTAATTTTGTTCGTACTACATATTTCGAGTCATTCCAAACAAGTTCGGAAACATTCACTTTTTTCCCTTATTATGTGGATATTTTTTTAGTGCATCGTATTTGCTTAGTGTACACAGGTATGTACGCAGTCATTTTGCGAATATTTCCGCGATTCATTACAAACTACTGGGTGGGTTTAGGAAGCTGAGAATTACATTGTCAGGTGTGCCAGGCAATTATTGTCGAAACTTGAGAAAATTATCCCGGCGCCAGCGAATATATGGATATTGCTTAGTGCGGCGCAATTGCTTACTTTCCACATGCATGTATGTAGTCATTTTGCGAATTCAAAAATGAGTCATATCTCGAGAGCTGGTGGCTCGATTGGACTAGAAGTTGTTGTTGTTTTATTCTTCAGGCTAGAGCAGCGTTTTTCAGTCGGGGTTCCCCGGAACCCTAGGGTTCCGCGAGAGGTTGCTAGGGGTTCCAAGACACATAGTGATAAATAGGCTAATCATATGTAGCCTAAACGCATTTTTGAGTCGTTTTTGTGTTTAATTTCATATCCGTAATTTTACCCTACACATACGGCATATTCTTGGAACATTCTTGGGTATTATCTTAAAGTCTTAACCTGGTATATGATTTAAAAGTATATCAATTATAGGGAATATACAGTACTTCGCGATGTCTGTACGGCGCCAGTCTGAAACCGCCTTTAGTGGTCAGTAGACAGGAGCTGTACGTGACGGATTCGTGTATCATCAAGTGACTCACTCGGGTACAGGACACATGGACGCATTGCACGGTCGCCATCAGTCCCGCATGTACTTCCTGGCGTGCAGGTACCGTACCTCATTCACCCACGTTATTTAGTAAATGTTATACGTCATTTAGGGATTTTATATGAATTCTAAAAGTTTAAGTATGCTTATGATTTTTTTGTTAGTTTATGAGAAGTTTGTGTGTGTGATTTCTCTCGCTCTCTCTTCCAAAGTTAGTTCTTCTGTTTTTCATTAATATGCATCAGTTTTATTTGTCAAGTTATTGTAGGAGTACCAGTAGTTATCAGATATCGTTCTGTTTATATGTGTTATATATGATATTGGTTATGTGTGTGTGTGTGTGTGTGTGTGTGTGTGTGTGTGTGTGTGTGAAAACGTCCGTATGAAATCTCTTGAACAAGTAGTTTGATTTCAGTTATTTATTTTTATTTATTTATTATTTATCATTGTCAATAAACTTGACAAAAACGTAAGTTGCTTTTGGCTTAAACCAGTTATCAGAAAAATATATTATGTTCTTGTGAACTTGAAATTTATACGAGAAAAAGAAAGATAATAATGATATATATATATATATATATATATTTTGCCAGACGCCTCAATCCCGTTTGGGGTGGCCACAAACAAATAGCCTCCAAGTCGCCCTGTCTCCCGCCATTTCACTGCCCTGCTCCCAACTCACAGCCCCCTCTCTCATATACCTCTCCACCCCATCCCTCCATCTCATCCTCTGCCTCCCCCTCCCTCTTCCCACCTCCACCTCACTCACATACACTCTCTTCGTCAGTCTTTCACCCTCCATCCTCTCCACATGGCCAAACCGCCTCAGTGTGTTCCTCATAACGCTTCCTATCACATCCACATCAACACCACAACGCTCCTTTATATCCTCATTTGTCAGTCTGTCTCTCCACGTGACTCCACAGGCTCCTCTTAAATAACTCATATCCACTGCTCTCACTCTTGACTTGTGTCCTTCCAACAATGTCCAAGCTTCACTTCCGTACGTTAGAGTTGGTATCACAATACTGTCATCTAGTAACTTTTTCACTTCCATGCTCACTTCCCTGTTTCTTATCACTGCTTTCAAAGAACCAGCAACCTTTCTTCCCTGCTGTACCCTTTCAAGCACTTCACCCTCCAAACCTCCATCCTTACTCATCACACTACCCAAGTACTTAAACGTACTCACATTTTCCAATTCCTCACAATCTAACCTCGCTGTACATTCACTAACTTCACCTCTCTCAAAGACCATCACTTTACTCTTCCCTACATTCACCTTTAGATTCAGTTTCTTACACTCTCTCTCAAACTCATCCACCAAGCCTTGCAGCTCCCCTTCGTCTTCACTCAACAACACAGTATCATCTGCAAACAACAGTACAGGGAGTTTCCAAACACTGTCCTCTCTCACCAGAGCCACTCCAACATCCACTACCCTACCTTGTACCTCTTCTATTACCCCATCCATGTACAGATTGAACAACCATGGAGACATGACACATCCCTGTTT
>NC_137066.1:14405122-14412622 GCF_032717465.1 Coenobita brevimanus
GGCATGGAAGCATACATTCCTTTCTCATATCCTTAGACTAACGCAAGAAAGCCTTGGTTTAATCACGCTTGTTCTAATGATGTCTGCAACAAGGAGAGGGCCTACAAAAGGTATCGGAGTCAACCCACCCCTGAATCACATCATCTTTACGTTTCCGCCTGGAATCGTGCTAAGTCTGTTCTTCGCTCTACTAAAAATAATTTCATCCATACTAAATGCTCTCAACTCTCCAACTCGAATTCTTCCCGCTCCTTCTGGCACTTTGCCAAAAATCTTTCTAACAACTTTACCTCATCATCTTTCCCTCCTCTTTTCTACTCTGATGGTTCTGTAGCTATTTCTTCTACTGATAAAGCAGATCTCTTCGCACAGACTTTCTCCTCCAATTCCACCTTAGACGATTCCAGTGCTGTTCCTCCATCACTTCCCCCCTCTGACTTCCTCATGGCTGACATTAAAATTTCTTCAGTTGATGTATTTTCTGCCATCACTGGCCTCAGTACTAACAAGGCATATGGGCCAAATTGGGTCCCTCCTGTTGTTCTCAAGAACTGTGCTTCTGTGCTTACACCCTGCCTAGGCAAACTCTTTCGCCTTTGTCTGTCAACTTGTACTTTTCCTTCTTGCTGGAAGTTTGCTCTCATTCAGCCAGTCCCAAAGATGGGTGACCACTCCCAACCCTCCAAGTATCGTCCAATTGCTTTAACGTCCTGTATTTCAAAAGTTTTTGAGTCAGTTCTCAATAGAAAATTTTAAGGCATCTTTCCTATCACAACCTTCTTTCCGATCGTCAGTATGGGTTCCGCCAGGGACGCTCCACTGGCGATCTTCTCACCTACCTTTCAGACTCCTGGTCATCCTCCTTTGGGACTTTGGAGAAAGCTTTGCCATTGCACTTGACATCTCAAAGGCTTTCGATCGAGTCTGGCATAAATCTTTAATTTCCAAACTGCCCTCCTACGGTTTCTATCCTTCTGTCTGTGCCTTCATCGCTAGCTTCCTTTCTGGTCGTTCTATAGCCGCTGTTGTAGATGGCCATCGTTCTTTTCCTAGATCTATCAACAGTGGTGTTCCTCATGGCTCTGTCCTATCACCAACTCTCTTCCTTTTATTCATCAATGATCTTCTAAGCTGTACATCTAACCCTATCCACTCATACGCTGATGACTCCACCCTTCACCTTTCCATTCGGTTCCCACAACGCCCATCTCAACAGTTACTTCAACAAACAAGGGATGAGGCTATGGCACACCTAATGTCTGACTTGGCTCATATCTCTGACTGGGGTAAAAATAATATGGTTGTTTTTAATGCATCTAAGACTCAGTTCTTACACCTATCAACCCGACAAAATCTTCCACAGGTATACCCACTAATGTTTAATAATATTCAGCTTAATCCTGCATCATCCATGAACATGCTTGGGGTTTCATTTACTCGGGACTTATCTTGGAAAGATCATATTACATCTCTTGTAAAATCTGCTTCCAAGAGATTGGGTGTGCTAAGCCGACTCCACTCTTTCTTTACCCCTGCACAATTGTTGGCTCTATACAGGGGTTTTATCCGCCCCTGTGTGGAGTACAATTCTCATGTGTGGGGAGGCTCCCCACATACAGCTCTTCTCAATAAGGTGGAGTCAAAGGCTTTTCGTCTCATTAAGTCTCCTCCTCTTACTGACTCCCTTCAACCTCTGTCTCTTCGCCGCACTGTTGCATCTTTATCTCTTTTCTATCGCTACTTTAATGGTCACTGCTTCACTGAACTGTCTGCTTGCATTCCTCCAACTATACGTCTGGCAGCAAACTCTCATCTCTTTTCTGTCCAACTCTCTAATGCAAGAGTTAATCGTTACTCCCAGTCTTTCATTTATGCAACAGGTCAGCTCTGGAACTGTCTTCCTCTGTTTGTATTTCCTGCTGCCTATGATCTCCAGTCTTTCAAACGCAGTGTGTCCAGGCATCTCAAAATGATCGGATCTTGAATTTGGCTCCCTATTGTATTTTGTTTTTCTCTTGGAGGGAACTGTTACTGCGGGCTCATGGCCTTTGGTTCCTTCTTCCTCGCATAAAAAAAGAAAAGTAAAAAGGGCTTGCTGGAATATATGACGATCCTTATTGTTCTCCAGAATTTTAATCATGATGTGTTGTTATAATGTGCTCTAATCCTTCTGATGTAAGACGAAATAAGCTGCAAAGCAGTTGCTTTTAATAAAAATAGTAAAGGGATTTCCTTAGTTAAATGAAGACATTTGATTCAAATGGGCTTCTGCTTCACATTTTGTTGAAAATTGGCACAGTATCCTATCTTCTTCCATCATGTAGCAACATTGAAATCATAGACAGAGATCCATAAAAAAAGGGAAAAATCTACACCATGAACCTAATATGTGTCAGTTATGAGGATAGGCCTGATTTTGACAACTTTCCAGCATGAACACAATTAATACTATTTAAGAGTTTAAATCATCCATGTGAACAGTCAACAGCACTTTGATATAAATTCATGAAGATATCGGACTTTAACCTCCGTAACGTCATCACTTACTTTTAGTTATTTTTATTTAATTATTTTCTTACCCTACGTGTCAAGTGGGGTTGGTGGAGGATTAGTGCCCCTCCCCGTAAAACAATTAACTCTAAGCCCTTGGCCACCCCGTTTGGGATACATGGCGTCTGGCAATGAATGAATTTCCAAGAGTGTTTTCTTCAAATGGAGATTATATATATATATATATATATATATATATATATATATATATATATATATATATAATTTTTGGTGACAAATTATTTGATTTTACATCAAGAGCACTTTTGGACGAAAGGGGTTAAACATCGCTTTCATCAACTGCTTGAGTATGACGGGTCTCTCCCCAGTTGAAAAAAGAATCGTTTGGAGGTAATAAGAATGGACTGAAAAAAAAAAAAAAAAGGCGTCAGCACTCAGCACTCAAACTTGACTGATTCGTCTTTGACTCCAAAGGTTTTACGGTATTTTCTGTCTTCTGTTTTTCCCTTACCACGTCCTTGGTTTACTGACGGTGAGAAAAATAGTCATGACGGCCTAATAGCAAAGGTCAGTGCAGTCATTATCAAAGCTGCATGTGGGCTACTACTTCAGTATGATGATGCCTTGTTCACGCTATTCATGTTACCGCCAAGCGATTTTATTCACATTAGGTGAATCTTCGTAGTCAGTGGGTGAGAAGTCGTCTGAATTCACCCATTCAGTACGATGACGTCACTTCTGTTTTATTCTTGCTACAGGTAGACATTATTATTCAGTTTGAGGAAACTTTCCCTTGGAGAAGGAGTTTGAATTAACCTCCTGTAACCTCCTCACTAATTTGATGTGTTTTATTGAGCTGTTCTTTCAATCGCCATACAAATTTATTCAGCTTAGGGTAGGCTTGGTCTCATGACAAAGGTTTAATTGAGTTGTTTCTGTATATCTTCGGTACTGTGATATATCTAAGCTGTTATTAATGAACACACCGCGGCATTTTAAGAATTTAGAATAATTATTAAATAACTATTTTTCGGTATCGAAATGAAGAATGCAAATGATATTCATGACCATAATGCATGTGCTTACTGATTTCCTGCACCCAAAGAATGTTGTAAACAATATTCATCGGACTAAACAGGTTAAGCGCAGCACTGCCTCAAATTTTATCGTCTTCGGCGATATCAGAACCAGACAAGTGGTGCCAGGCACGACAAACCCCATCAGACAACAGGTATTTTATTTTCAACCTTTTTCAAGTTATAGCCCTCTGAAAATCCGTATCTTGCATTTTACCTTTCAGGGCCACTCAAGGGCAAAGGTAATGGTGTCAAATGAAAACCCATAGGAGACTATCTGTATATTGTTAACAGTAAATATCTCTATCTTCAAGTAATTTCAAGTTTAACCCCTTGAATATCTGTGACCTTGAGCTTGACCTTTCAGAGTAGCTTAAGGTCAAAGGCCATGGTACCAATTAAAAGCTCACATGGAACTTCCTATATGTTGATAATAGTAAATATCTATCTGCAAACAGTTTCGAGTTATGGCCTTCTGAAATCCGTGACCTTGATTTTGACCTTTCGGGGTCACCCGATCACTTACAAAATTTAATCATTTTCTTTTGGAACCAGTGCCCGCATAGCCCATCCTGAAAGTTTCCTGTACTTGCGCTCAGCCGTTTTCCCATAATGTTAACAAACAAAAGAAAGAAACAAAAAACTCAATCAAAAGCAATTCCTCGCCGGACTTCGTCCAGGCCAGGTAATTACAGTTTCCGGAAATATTTGTTTCTCCTTCTGATCTTCATTAGCTAATAACACTAGTAATATTAGTTTGGGTCGTCAAGTAGTCATCATAACATCATCATCATCATCATTATCATCATCATCATCATCATCATCATCGTCCTGCCCCTTTTCCGAGTTGAAGGTGGAGTGAAGTGTACAAGCCTATACAGATAGCCAGGAAAAGTAATGAATATGACCGTAGGTTTCACATGTATTCAGTATTCATTCGAATTCCCAGAACTCTGGCTCCACCTTACTAGGCATACTCGTACATTTACCTGTCCAGCACAGCCAACCCGACGACTGTCAAGTTACAAAAAGGGTGTCAGACTTTGGTCATACACTCCTCTGAATATAATTCATCCAACCATCTCAGTCCCTTGACATTTCCAATCGACATCAGTTTCCAGACGCCTCTTTTTCATACATATATTCACCACATTTATCCACCTTCCTCTTCCCCTAGCATGCCTCCGTCCACATTCCATACTCACTCTGACATATACTTTTCACCATTCTGTTCACACATTTTCTTTCCGCATAACCATACCATCTAATCACACACTCTTCGACTCTAAGGCCCACAGACTTCATTAGTCCGCATCTTTCACGAATCACATTATTCCTTGTTCTATCCAATCTCTGCACTCCACATTTTTCCTTAACAGCCCTTACTCCACTGCGCTTACTGCTGACTTTTAAGTTTCATGCCATACCATAGTCTCACACCTTTATGGTAGCATAGGCACTAAAACCCTTTCATGTAAGACTCGCAGATGCCACACTCTGACCTCCGTTTCTTATCATAGCCTTCATAGCATCAGCCACTTTCCTTCCAAGTGCCACTCTACTGTACTTTCCACTTCTTTTGCGCATTTACCACACTTTTCTGTAACTACATCCATATACTTAAACTCATCAGTTCAAGTCTCTCTTCATTTTCTGTATCATCACACTTGGAATCACCGTCTCTTTCAGCAGTCATCACTTTACATTTCTACACCTACTTTGAAAGCATAAGGCTTACAGCTGTCTACAAAACTCTACACCGGTCTACCAAGCTCTTGTCCATTATTTACTTCAGGTTTGAGGTACTCCATCTTTCATCATTCATTAGGTATAATTAACTGTTTAATTAACCACACTGGTGATAGTGACCATATGCGACTTCTTCCAATCTATTGCAACAGTACGATTTAATGAAGCTACACTGAGTCCCATCTTTTACCATACGCCTGGATGTAACGTCGCCACAACCACTGCTGACCTTCTCGTCTGGCATTACCCCCGACACCTTCACCCTTTTCGACCCTGACTGGCGGGTAGGAAGGACTGACTGGGCCAGCAGGGGTTGGGTCATTCTTTTTTGTGACCGCTAATGTATATTTTTTTTTTATATCCTGATGCTGTATTGAATGGACGTAAAATAGGCTTGGATCAGATGAGAAGCTGTGCAGTAATTGTTATGGAATAAAAGATAAAAACTCGTAATATGGCTTGAAGATATCAAACATGGAATGTGGATATTGTGTTGTTATTAGAAAAAAAAAATCAGTTTTTGAAGATTAAAAAATTTTCTTTACAAAACTATATTTTCACCATTTTGTGAAAAGCAAAGTGTTCCTTTATAAAATCTTATGCCATGACTTTTTTTTTTTTTAGGCCGAGCAAAGCCGTCTTGAGGAAACAAGTAAAAGATATAACACATCATTGTAGAGCCATTGCTGAACCTCTTTTGAAAATATGCAAATTCATTTCAAAACATGGTGGATATAATCTATACGAGAAGCGCTCAGAATGCAACACCTGCACTTGCACTTATCTTTAGTCTGTGGACCAAACATTTGTTGTTGCCTTGTGACCTTCATTTTGGACCGATTGTTCCCAAACCCTAATTACTTTATCTTTGCCGGACTCTCAACCTTTCCACCAAGTTTGGTCCAAATCGGAGCACTGGGAGTTGATTTGTCCCAGTGATCTTGGACTTTTTCGTGTTTTTTATAAAGCTGCATCTCTTCACCCTTGGTTGGCCACCAAGTTTGGTCTAAATCAAATCAAATTTGTTCAAGTTATGGGGTCACACTTTTGACCCTGGCATATGCATTGACTCTTGACTGATCGTTCTCTAAACGGTGGACCTTCATCCAAGCCCTAACCGCAGCATTTCAGTTAAGTTAGGCCAAGATTGAGTCAGTATTATTAAAATTAACCAGACCATGTAATCTATCATTTTGACGTATTATTAAAAAAAAAAAAAAAAAGGGAAAATCTCCAACCCTAACACCAAGTTTGGCTAAAACTTAATCAGAACTTTTGGAATTATTTTATTTACACACTAACAGACAGAAACACACACGCCAAGTCAAGCATTACAACCGTCTGCATGATAGTGTGGCGAGTGTAGAAATACTGATCTGTTCTAAGAGTTATCGCCCACCATGATGCCACTGCTGGATATTTATATAGCTACGGTATTCCATATTTCTGCCCCACTTTCTTCCCTCACCCACACATCACCATCACCCTCACATTTGACTTAACCCACCCCATCCCGACGTTTTCTAGGCAGTGGTACGCCCTAGTCCCAACATTTTTGGACCTTTTTTTTTTTTTTTTTTTTTGGCTCAAACATCCGCTTTTGGTGAGAAACATCGAAAATTCATAGAGAAATCGCTCACCTGAGGTTTAAAATACTCGATCTAGGTATGAGTACCTCTTACCTGACTGGGTTTTCTAACAGGCTGGCACCAAAGAAAACGAGTTCTATGGGAGGGTAACTATTTTATCCACTCTTAAACAGTATTTATTTATTTACTTGGTACGAATTTATATGTAGTACAAGAGTACATTGGTTTTCAAACAGTAATATAGGCATTATAAGCATTGTTTCACTCACTAACTCATCACCATTCATGACCTTTTTTTCCCACATTACCTGATCATCATTTCTGACTGTTTCTTCCTCTAATGCAATGTAAACTTTGTCCTCCACATTGTCATCGATTGGGGAATCACTCTGGCCCTGAATGTCTTATTGGCCAGGTCACTGGTAACAGGTGAATTGCCGAGACAATGGCGTGCAAGGGGGGGGGAGAGGTTATGCTGTGTAAGGCATTGTCCCTGCTTGGCATCTTGTAGAGGAATAGAGGAAGGTGTCCCGTGTATACGTGCCAAAAATCACTCGCGAAATCACTCGCGAAAA
>NC_137066.1:14417622-14462622 GCF_032717465.1 Coenobita brevimanus
TTCCTTACTGTGGCTACACAGTAAGAATATCTATCTATATGTCTATCTATTGCCAGACGCCTTAATCCCGTAAGGGGTGGCCACAAACAAATCGCCTCCATGTCGCCCTTTCCTTCGCCATTTCACTGCCCTGCTCCCAGCTCGCACCCCCCTCTCTCATATACCTCTCCACTCCAACCCTCCATCTCATCGTTGGCCTCCCCCTTCCTCTCCCTCCCTCCACCTCACTCACATACACTCTCCTCATCAGTCTCTCGCTTTCCATCCTCTCCACATGTCCAAACCACCTTAGTGTATTTTCTCCTAACGTTTCCTGTCACATCCACATCCACACTACAACGCTCCTTCACTTCCTTTTTTGTCAGTCTGTCTCTCCATGTGAATCCACATGCTCCTCTCAAATAACTCATTTCCACTGCTCTCACTCTTGACTTTTGTCCCTCCAACAAGGTCCAAGCTTCACGTCCATACATTAGAGATGGTATCAAATACTGTCATGTAGTAGCTTTTTCACCTCCATGCTTACTTCCCTGTTTCTTATCACTGCTTTCAAGGAACCAGCAACCTTTCTTCCCTGTTGCACCCTTTCAAGCCCTTCCCCCTCTAAGCTTCTATCCTTACTCATTGTCACGAGTCGGCTAGTGACATTGGCTTTTGTGGGAAACCGCGAACTCTAGTGGAATCCCAGTTTATCATTCAGTTAACCGCTCATTCGGTCGGGAGTCTTTTCAAATCAATTTTTCACTGTCATGAGTGATCGTCTTTGTATGAGACATTAGCGCTTCCGCTGAGCGATTTGTTTTGGGCGCGTTTCGCTCATTCTAGCCGGTAGAAATGCGGCCATAGCGCTCCCTTCTTTCCCACGAGTTAGTCAGTCAAAATTCGAGCGCCACAGAGGCAGGTTGTGTGTGTCAGTGTTCTCCCTCAGTAACGACACCTAGTACCCACCACTGCCGTGATTGGCGAGAGACAGCGAGTGCAGTGTTCTTCCTCAGTGACAACACCCAGCCATCTGCTTAGTCCACTCTCTGACCAGTATTTCCTTTTCGTATTTTCCTAGGTTTTTGAGTTTAGCTTCTGAGTGAGCGAGTGAGTGCGATCTCTTTATTTTGAATTCATTTTGAAATGTAACGTTAAATTTATTTCCTTGTAATCAATAAATTTAACAGTTCTTTTTCTTTGAGCTTAATGTAATGTAAACTCGTGTTTCATTTCTCCATACTAAGCTTATTTCTCTATTAGCTCCTAGCTTGCATAAACGCTTTGCTATTCATAACTGGTACTTAGGCCAGTCTTGTTGTATTAAACTTAAAATCCGTTGTGCCTTCTAGGAGTTAACGCATCAGCAAGAACTGATATCATTAATAGTATTAGTTATTTATTGTCAGGGGTGAAGTCACTTTCTCCAGAGGCTAACAGTACTAATAAACAGCAATTGTGAGTAATTAGTCTCTGCTGTGTACTGTTGAGAAAGTTTATAAATTCTCGTTCTGAGAGAATCGGCGAAGCAAGCCGGCATAAAGTAATCATTGCTTGATTTTAGCAAGACAATTCTTGTTCCTGCTGTTCAGTATTATTGAACATTATCATTTAATAATGTATATATTTTTAAAACCCCGTGACACTCATCACACTACCCAGGTACTTAAATGCATTCACATTTTCCATTTCCTCCTCATTCAACGTCACTGCACATTCACTTACCTCATTTCTCTCGAAGAGAACTTTACTCTTCCCTACATTCACCTTTAGATTCCGTTTCTTACACACTCTGCTAAACTCATCCACCAAGCCTTTCAGCTCCCCTTCGTCTTCACTTAACAACATGGTATCATCTGCAAACAACAGTACGGGTAGTTTCCAAACACTGCCTTCTCTCACTAGGGCCGCTCCAACATCCACTGCCCTACCTTGTATCTCTTTTATAACCCCAGTAAGAATATGCAACAAATTATTACTCT
This sequence comes from Coenobita brevimanus, assembly GCF_032717465.1. NCBI lineage: Eukaryota > Metazoa > Arthropoda > Malacostraca > Decapoda > Coenobitidae > Coenobita > Coenobita brevimanus. The sequence continues at coordinate 14,419,584 of NC_137066.1, forward strand.
TACGGCATTAGAGTCTCTCATCGTTTCCAGGAGAACCGGAGACTGTTCTGGAAGTCTGTAGGGCCCAGGTTATGGCCCTAGCATGGACCATTGCTGACAGAAAAAAAATCCAATTCTTGCCAGTGGGGTCAAGGTCACAAAGAAACAGAAGGCAGACACTACTGACTGCAGCAGGACAGTTACAGAGTTCTAGTTATTATTATTCTCGCCATAGAGTCTCGCAGTGATTCCCGGAGACACAGAGACTGCACAAGGAATGTGAAGGGTTAAGGTCATGTGTCCTGGCATGGGCCATTGGTGATAGAAAAAAAAAATCCAAATTTCCCCAATGGGGTGAATGTCACTGTAAGAAACAGTAACACACACGTGTTCGTCGACACCTTTGTCAGATGCCTTTTTGATGATACACAAGAAGTTATCTTAGGGTCTTTAGATCTTGTTAGTATTACACCTGCCTTACAGCTGGTAAAGCCTTCTCACTATGGTTACACAATTAAAACACGTACAGTTGGAGAAATTTCCGCGCAGGACACCGCGTACAACGCAACAGGAGCGGCAAATAATTTGATCTGGTAAAAGTGTTGGGGGTAAAGGAGGGGTGGGACGTGCGGGGTAGGTAAGGGATTGAGGGGTAGTGGGGGTAGCTGTGTGGTGGGAGGGGTGGGACGCTAGGGATGACGGGGTAGTGGGAGTAGCTGTGTGTTGGGAGGGATGGGAGTGGGGGTAGCGGAGTGTTGGGGAGAGGCTTAGTAGTCATTTAATGTCGTAACAATTTTCTTTGATTTTAAATGAATGTGTTTTTATGATAGAGGAACACACGAAGTAGCAACAAGCTGTAAAGTGATGGTTCATGACATGATGAAAAATGGTCAGTTCAGTGATCATGCAACGCTGATATAAACACACAGACATCATCAACACGTAACCTTATATAATGACTCGTCCCCCTTCGGTATCTCTAACATCCCTATTGCAGCACATAGACTAACAACAGACGTTTACCTCAAATACATCTCAGAGAAGTTGCTCATACATTCTTAATTGTAACGTACATATGAATTGTATGGAAAATTAAGTATATATTCCCTTTCTTAGTTGTTTCAGTCAACCATCAGTATTTTTTTACCCCAAAAGGCATTAAAGTATGTCAGATTGTAAGACAAATGCATCTTTGTTAGCTGTCAGTGTGAATTTGATATATTTCCTAAATCGTAAGCACATGCTGGCTGCCTGTTACAAATTAATTTAAGCATGAACCAGACGCAGACCTTTTCAGGTCAATCAGTAGCGTCAGCGTGTGTGAGTGTTGTGCAGTGTATAATACTGAGTCTCTAACTATCTAACTCTCTCAGTTTATCTCAGAGACTCATAAGTAGGTTTAGGATAATCATGCATTTGCATATGTGCATATGCTAATGCATGTTACAGCCATTTATGAGCGTAAGTGCATATTCCTGCTTTTTTTGTTTTTTTATACGGCATATTCTTGTAAATGTCCTGGGTATTATAATAATTTTAACCTGTAAATACTTAAAATCATAATATCCATCAGCTCATAGTGAATTATATACTGCTTAATTGGCTGTGGTTGGGAAGGCCGTGACTTGATGGTCAGTAGACAGCAGCTGAATGAGATGGATTCGTGTATCACCACTTGACTCACCAGAGTCTGAGCCGCATGGCCTGTGACATATGTATATATATATATATATATATAAAATCGTTTCCTTAGTCCCTGGTGGGGTCGGCCGTTCTTATATGTTGTCGCCAGTAACTTCTGTCCTCTGCGTCCTCTTCCTCCAGGCCTAACTGCCTCATTTCTTTTTCAGTTCCATCTTCCCACCTAATCCTTTGTCTTCCCCACGTTCTTCTCCCTTCCACCTGACTTCTCCATGCCACCTTCACAGGAACAACTTCATCCTGGTCACATGCCCATACCACCTCGAAAGTGCCTCTCTTGCCATCTCCACAACTGACACAACTCCTGCCTCTGCTCTGATGTTATCATTCCTCCTCCTCTCACTGTGACACTTCCATCAGCCATCGCAGCATCCTCATCTCTGTCCTCTTCAGCTGTATCTCTTCATTGTTCCTCAGCGCCCAGGCTTCTACGCCATACAGCAATATAATAGCAACTTTTGGAAGATGGCTTCAGGTCATTCCTCCATCTACCTTACACACCCCAACGGGGGCGCGTTCCCCAGTTTGGAAAGCACTGGTTTACAAGAACATTGCCAACCGAGTGCTAACCCAACATAGTCATTGGTATTGACACATTCTATCAATGACGTTTTTTGCTCTTGGTTCAGTTAATAATATTTGTTTATCCAGACAAATGTTGGAATGCGTTGTACTAGATTGTTGTATGAAGTTTAACAGAAACTCAATAGAATAGAACAGTTGGGTTGAGAAACACTTCTTGTTTAAATGTAGTGGGACAAATAAGTCCTTCATTCAACCTAATTCCCAGAAAGAATATTATTCAGCTATATTCTCTTCAACTGTGAGTTGTATGAGACAATAACTAAGTGGTATTATCTCTTTATGTGTGTGGAAGGAGTCAGCGGAGAGAATTGCCTGCCAGAATTTAATGCCTTTGGGCGAGTGTGTGTAATTCACCGGGTCGGTCAGGATAACGTGATTGGCTTGATCGTCAGCTCCAGGAAGAGAGCTGAGAGCTCATATAGTCCGATCTAGGGCAAGGCAGTGACCACACACGCACACAACCATTCCCTCCCTCAAGAGGAGCGGTAACCTCCCATTTCGTTCGTGAAACTTTTCGCACCCGATCCGGCGCGAACCCCTGTCCTACTAGATGGCAGGTGAAAGCATTGCCACTACGACAGTTTGTGTGTGTGTGTGTGTGTGTGTGGTTAGAACAATTGTGTGGACGGGGCGACCGCTACTGCCAGCACATTTGCAGTTATTACATTACGAAAATTTCGTAAACCTTAGGTGCATGCACAGTTTGAAGCAATGTAAGTCTTATATAGTTCTGGTAATTTTGTGTGTGTCGTGTGTCTTTTATCACATATATCGCCATCTCTTAAAAGCGACATTATGTCCGTATTCACTTTAGATGACAAATGAAAAATAAACTGATTGTATCTTATTCCTGCCAACCGAAAGGGTACCGGTGTGACTAAATGTAAGGTAATCTACTGCGTGTGTGTGTGTGTGTGTGTGTGTGTGTGTGTGTGTGTGTGTGTGTGATTATGCACGCTCAATATTCGTATAATCACACACGCATGCACATAAGCATAAAGTTATATAGGCCTATTAAGATATGAGGGACTGGCCCTAAGAAAGTGCTGACTGGAGTATGCGTAAATTTATAATCTGATATGAAGGCCAGGCTCATCCATCCGTAAGCCGGGTAAGTGCCTATACGACTATGAAAGGATAACAATTTACGTCGTCGGTCTAAAAGATGTATTTTCCTTGTTCTGTCAGAGTTCGGTCATAAGTTAACAGCAGTTGACTTATACAAATATAAAATGGACTTACAGGATGTTAGATTCCGCATTCAATACAAATTGCAATGAAAGTTACAGTATCTTTGTTAAGCAACTTGCATGAGAAGCAGCTGAAATCAGTTCTAAATATTTGTAAATTCTCGGTCAACAATAGAAAGCTTTCCGATGAGGGGACGGAATGACGGAGGCGAAGGATAAGGTTAAGTATTGGCGATACCTGTTTGCTTAGGTAATGAAATTATTCCATCAAATACTGAACCATCATTAGCAGCTTGTCGCCAGTACCTTGTATTATTAACAGAAAAATCGTATTGCAACGATTATCTACGCAGAGTTTGTTGACAATTAATGGCTACTTAACCTCTCCCTAACATACCCCTACCCTCACCACCACCCCACCTCTCCCCCATCACTCACCTTCCCCGCAACTCCCATCCCCTGCTTCACCCCCAGCACTGTTACCAGATCATTTCTGTCTGTAGCTGCTGCTGCCATCTACACAGTGTCCCGCATGGAAATTTCTCCAACTGTACCTAAATACTATTATTCTGGCCTCAGAGTCTCCTAACGATTCCAAGAGAACCGGAGACTGCACAAGGAATCAGAAGGGCCCAGGTTACGTGTCCTGGCGTGGACCATTGCTGATAGAAAATAAATCCAAATCTACACAGTGGGGTCAAGGTCACTAAGAAATAGTGGATGGAGACTAGTGACTGTCCGTAAGACAGTTACCGAGTTCTTGTTATTATTACTCTTACTTCAGAGTCTCGCAACGATTCCAGGAGAGCAGGAGACTGTGCAAGGAATCTGAAGGGCTCAGGTTATGTGTCCTGGCATGGGCCATTGCTGATAAAAAAAAAAATCTAATTTCCCCAATGGGGTCAAGGTCATTGTAAGAAACAGTAGCAGACACATATGTTCTTTGCCATCTTTGCCTCCCTTGTTGATGTTACATAAGAAGTTACTGTAGGGTCTTCAGATCTTGTTTGTATTAAACATACCTTACCTCATTCAGAAGCTTTTTCATGTGGTTAAACAGTGGGAATGCATAATGAATTATAATTTTTCCGACGTCAAAGTCTCCTGACTATTCCAGTAGAATTGGAGACTGTGCAAGGAATCTGAAGGGCCCAGGTTATGTGTCCTGGCATAGACCATTGCTAACAGAAAAAAAGTTCCAAATCTCCCAGTGGGTCACGGTTACTTGGAAACAGTAGATGGAGACGAGTGACTGTCTGTAGGACAGTTACAGAGTTCTAGGTAGTCTTCACCCACTATGTAGGTGGAAACTATTGTTTTTGCTGGTATTATTATTACTATAATAATAATAATAATAATAATAATAATTATTATTATTATTATTATTATTATTATTATTATCATCATCATCATCATTATCATCATAATCATCATCATCTTGATCATCATCATCCAGACATCCTTTCCTAACCTAGGGCAGGGTGAGGAGTAGCAATGTCCAGACAGCCCAGATTTGCCCAATCCAGTGGACCACCTCTTCCATTCACTCATCATTCAAGCCCCCGGAATCCTGGCTCTATCCGATATGCCAAAAACATTCACCACGTTCTGCAGCTTCACATAAACGTATCCGATAGAGTCAATTTGGACGCTGTCACGTTAAAAAGGGGTGCCAAATCCCTGATCATGCACTTCTCCACACAACATTCATTCATCCAGCGCAATTTCTTGTCAGTTCCCTAGCCTTACCTACTTCTAAACCTCTCTTCTCACACACTCATCCACCATATCTCTCCACCTTCTCCTTGGCCTAACTCGCCTCCTCCCTCCTTCAAATTCGCTCAGATATACATTTTTCACCAATCTATTGTTATCCATTCTCTCCACATGACCATACCATCTCAGTACACTCTCTTCGAATCTGGTGTCCACAGACTTCCTCACCACATCTTTCACGAATCATATTATTTCGTATTCTATCCACCCTCTGCACTCCACATACATTCCTCAGCAGTCCCATGTCCACTGCTCTTACTATTGACTTTTCATTTTCATGCCCCACCATAGTCTCACATCCATATGTTAAAGTTGGCGCTAACACTCCTTCATGTAAGCCTTGTGCAGCTGCAACTCTCAAGCCTCTGTTTCTTATCAAGGCTTTCATTGCACCAGCTACTTTTCTTCCTTGTTTCACTCTACTTTCCACATCTTTTGCACATTTTCCTCTCTTTTTCATCACTGTACCCAAATATTTGAACTCTCTCACAAACTCCAGTCTCTCTCCATTCACTGTAACATCGCACTGGGAGTCACCTTCTCTCTCAGTAACCATCACTTTACTCTTTTCTACATTTACTCTCAAGGCACGACGCTCACAGACATCAGCAAAATTCTGTGCTAGCCTACCTAGGCCTTGTCTGGTACTTGCAAGTAGTACTGCATCATCAGCATACAACAAATTTGAGATATTCCATCCATCCATCACCATTCATTACCAACGCCATCCCCCTCTCCATTACGTGCGTTTTTACTTCCCTCATCACCCCATCCATATATATATTGAACAACCATGGAGACATCACACAACCTTGTTGCACGCCCACACCGATCGTGAACCATTCACTGAGATGCCCATTAACCCTTACACATGCTTCGCTACCATCATAAACACTCTTGGCGACACCTAGCAGCTTATCATCTACACAGTACATGCACAAAACTTTCCACAATCCTTCTCTGTCCACTTTGTTGTATGCTTTTTTTGGATCCATGAATGCCATAAGCACATTATGGTCATTCTCACAAGCCTTCACTGTTATCTGTCTCACTGCAAATATTTGATCCACACATCCTCTGCTCTCCTAAAGCCACCCTGTTCATCACACACATAAATGCATATCAGGGAAGGAGAAAATAGACATAAATGATTACAGAACCTATGGGGATGCTTGAGTAAGAGGACACTGGAAAAAACTGCATAAAAAGAGAGGTGGTAAAGACGTAAGGAAATTTAGTTTCCCAAATAGTGCAATTGATCAGTGGAATGCACTACGGAATGAAATAGTGTGTGCCAAAACAATTCATAAGTTTAAGGGTATGTACGATAAATATGGTTTAAGACACGGGACAGTACGAGCTTGACTCATTCCTGTAAAGATACAATTAGGTAAGAACAATTGGGTAAGAATGTATATATATATATATATATATATATATATATATATATATAGAGAGAGAGAGAGAGAGAGAGAGAGAGAGAGAGAGAGAGAGTCTCTTTCCCCAGAACCCGACCCGCCAGGCTATTTACATCTTTGCTACCTACTGGCTCCTGGGCGAACGTGGACATGGAGCGTAGAAAAAGTGTCCAGCAATTCCATCGGCCAAAGAATCACCCGGGTCCCTTAGCTTGCGAACAGAGCTTGCTTCTGCTACATCACCTGCGCTCCCTGCTCAGATGTTAGGCCTGTGATCAAAAACGTTAATGGAAATTACTGAAATGGTTAAAAGAGTGTACAGGTGATAAATGTGTAATATGGAAGCTTATAAATAGAAATATTTATGATTTTTTTTTTTTCATGTTACACCTAAGCCACGAAAAAGAATGAAAATAAGTAAAACAATTTTAACAGTGCATATCCATAATTGTGAAGGCAGGAATACTATTTTATCGGCCATGTGTGTGTGTGTATGTGTGTGTGTGTATGTGTGTGTGTGTGTGTGTGTGTGTGTGTGTGTGTGTGTGTGTGTGTGTGTGTGTGTGTGCACCCTCTTCGTGCATCTACGGTGTCCGAGTTGACAAGGTGAAATGAGAAGGGAAATAAAATAGGCAGCAGCATGTACTTGTAAATATTCATGCAAATATCACCTCTGGCATGGGAACTCTCTTAACGCCTGGCCATTCAGTTATGCAATTAAATAAACTATGCTTCACTTGCGGTCTAAAATTTGTACTAACCAATACAAGGGTTGATGGAAGGACCGATGCAATACCTGTTTCAGCATGTGTTTAAATGTTAATGATCACTGTGGCCATGTGTTTTTAAATTTACTCTCTCTCTCTCTCTCTCTCTCTCTCTCTCTCTCTCTCTCTCTCTCTCTCTCTCTCTCTCTCTCTCTCTCTCTCTCTCTCTCTCTCTCCTCCTATCTATCAATTTATTCGTCTGTCTGATCTATCTGTCTATCTGTCTTTCCAGAAATGCCTGGTGACATTAAAGTTTTCCAGCACGGCGTTGAAGGAGGGTTTGGAGGGTGGAGGAGAGTCTTCTTGCTGTTCTGTACTTTCTTTACACTTTCTTTTGGGTGTTGTGGACTTGGCTTGATCTTTCTGCCTTTCTGTGTCAGCAGCGTTATGGGAAAACCATTGGATAGAATTGCAAGCAATCTGGAATGTTGTTCCAGGACCATTACAGTATGCTTTAACTTTTTTTATATAGCAAAAAACAGGCAGAACACCAGTAGTTATACTTCGAGCGTGTTCCTTCTTGCTTACGTCTGGAACAATAGAATCTCTCTCTCTCTCTCTCTCTCTCTCTCTCTCTCTCTCATAGATTATGGACAAGGGACAGTGTGGGTTGTGAGACAAAGAAGATTAGATACCGTAATGAAGATAATGAGTAAGAGTGACTTTGAGAAATGAGCTGGAGAGACTTGAAGAAAAATAGATAGATAGATAGATAGATAGACTCTGTGCAGACTGACAGAGAATACCTGGAGATAATGTAAGATAGATTGTGAAAGCCAGTTTGAGAAAGGAACTTGGCTGAGTGTTGGGTGGGATTTCGGTAATGATACTCTATATATAATCACGAAATTAGCTTTGTGAATGATACTGTAATTTTCGTCCGTCTCTGCAAAATGTAGGCAGTAGGGGCCTAGAACTTTTGTTCATTACTTGGAACGAGTTTAGTGACTGTAATTAGTTACAATCAAATTTTATGGCCTCTATTGTTTCTGTTCTGACTGACAGAACCAGCTGGGGGTATAAACACCATTTTAATTTCGTCATCCAGTTTTCAGTTTACTTTTTAGTATTGTTTTAAGTGCATACAAACTTTTCTTTTTTTTTTCTAATTATTGTACAAAAATGTTTAAATTACATTTAAAACATGCTCATTCGAACAATGTTGCTCTGTTAACTTGTTCAGTGGAAGAGGTAAGTGTGAGCCATAGATGTTATGCTATTTAGTCCGGGGAATTATTTAACAGTAAAGTTCTGGAACCACTGGTCTCGGAGGAATCAAACCGAATCCCCCAATTAACCTGACCAAGAACTAAATGTGTGTTTTTGCAGCAGCAAGCTGGTCATGCTAACCTATACAGCATCGTCTATCCAGTAACATCGGAACTATAGTACTGTGTTAGCTTATAATTAGTGTGGACATAATTAGAGATGTACCGATGTATCGGTATCGGTATCAGTGGTATGGGCCCATTTTTGGAGTATGGGTATCGGAATCGGTATCGGCTGATTTTCTGCCGATACTACTGATACCGTACTTGAAAGGAATTTAGTGCGTAGCATATCACTCACTGGAAGTTATTTTAAACAGAAATTGGATGTTTTATGAGGATGAAAAATAAATCTTATTGGTAATATCTAGTTATTTAGTACCATATTATTTTGAGCACATGGTGTGTAGTAATACAGTACATCCTTTGGTAATGAGCCACATCTGCCACCATGGACATGTACGAGACAGGTTGGCAGCCTCGCATCAGCGGCTCAGGGCCCTGCCACAGCCCTCAGACGGCAGGCACCACCCTCCCTCACTGGTATCGGTATCGGTATCGGTCAAAATTTTGGTATCGGCACATCTCTAGAGATGATGACAAATTTGCACTTTATGATAAAACAGCATTTGTAACAAGAGTTTATTATAAACCAATGTTGATCAGTAGTACCACAGTACTGCAGTTGCAGCCCCAGGCTTATTTTTAACGTGAACCTGGTAGACTGCAGGCTGAAGATTGCTGTCGCCTGCAATCCACTATCCTCATTTCGGAGAATAGGGAGATAATTTACAAATATTTACATAACTGGGCAGTGGAGCCATTCAGTTATATCGGTGCCGCCACGTTCAGGCACTCCCCTCCAGCACCACTGTTGACCGGTATTACTGCAATACATGTTAATATTCATATCAGACCCATGTCACACACCTAGTATATTTTTACCCTCATTCTAAATACACCGTCGGCTTGTATATCAAATATTTTTTTCGTTGGGTACAGAGTCGATTGGCGGGGAAAACCTGGCTAGCAATAATAATAGCATCAGGTGCATAGATTATTTCTTATTCGTATGCATTTTTCAACTAAGCTAAAAAGAAATACTATAGCAATATGATTAGAATTTATTTTCCTAGAACAGACTATGACATTGTTAACACAGTATCATTTCCGTTTACATGTGTAGGGCTTAGGCTAGTCATGATTCAGGATGGGAATAGATAGGATAATGCTGGATATAGAATTTATACTTGTTTTCACGTATAATTTCTGACTTTGGAAAAATTATTAGTCGGAATACGTAAACAATCTGTTTTCTTCTCATGTGCAATTCATGGGTCAGTAAAAAATTAAAATAGAAACATGCGGGCAACTTATTTTCTAATGATATAATATCTTGCTTATTAAAGAGTAACATTTGGATAGCTTAAATTTATTTCATATATACTGTTGTTTAAAAGCAAAGAAATAATAGAGGCCCCCCCCAAGGGGGGAATCACGCCAGCCACGAGCCGATACATATCTAGCACGGCTCGCAATATGGCCTTGACCTTGACCTACTATCACCAATTTCGAACGCATAGGAGATACTCATCCTTACTACACACCTGTAAAACGTTGTGATAATATCTTAAGCGGTTGCGAAGTTATCTTGGTAACAGGCACACAGACCTTGACCTACTTTCACCAATATCGAACTCTTGGGAGATTTTCATCCCTACTACACACTGTAAAATTTGTGATAATGTCTTGAGCGATTGCAAAGTTATCGTTTTAAAAGACACACAGACACACAGACAAACTGACAACAATACTCGTAGGAGATTATCATCCCTACTAGAAACCTGTAAGAGTTTTTGATGATATCTTGAGCGGTTGCGAAGTTATCGTGGTAACAGACAAACAGACCTTGACCTTAATTTCACCAATTTCGAACTTCTGATCGATTTTTTTCCCTACTACACACCTGTAAAATTTTGTGATGATATCTTGAGCTGTTGCAAAGTTACGTGCTAACACACACACACACACACACACACACACACACACACACACACACACACACACACACACACACACACACACACACAAGGAGTTACCTGAGATCGGAAAGGATTACTCAGCGCCATAATAGCTTCCATATGGAGCACGTAAGTGGCGACCATAAAGTGCATTAATCTGAACTTGGGACATCCAAAATTACATACTTACTTACTTTAACAGTGGCGTATCCAGGATTTTTGCCAGGGGGGGCAAACACTTGGAATATTTCCACAAAATGTCACCACACTGGCGTGAATGTCCCGAACACACACTTTCCTACATTCGTGACACTATCGCTTTTTTCTCTATTTTTCCTTTGCGGTTCTCTCTCTCTCTCTCTCTCTCTCTCTCTCCACTTAGCACATATATGTAAATTAAATTCCACTGCCGCACCCACTCCCAGTCTGGTATTCTGTTTTGTACTATTGCTGTGGTGGTAGCCAACAGAAAATCTGTTTTCCATTACTTATTCTTTTAGTTTGATTCTCATTGGTTCAGGCATCAGGAATGGTGCATACGTCAAGACTGACCTAAGTAAATACATCTGGTAGGATTAACTTCTCTTAATGCGTGACTCGGGTGACCACTCGACTTGCCCTGCTCAGCAGGGAATGATTTTCATTTCACCTGAACTGTACTGTATTGTAGAGAAAGGAATTTTCCATTAAGGAAAAAAAAGAAACGGCGTAAATATATTAATCCTGAAAATTCTCACCTAGAAAAGTGCAGGGGACTAAAGATACTCCGTTCCCCAGACTCCAAAAGTGGGGGGGGAACGTCCCCCTGTCCCCCACTCAAACGAGGCCCCTGGCACACATAATCATATCTGCTTACCTTCTAAGATGTAGTCTGAGGTGATCAAAATGGCTTCATGCAGTCTTCAAAAATTCTGCTTGTTTCGGTTATTTGTAACAATAATTGTGCAGTGTTTGTTTGCAATTGGTTACAGGGTGAGGGGATATGGCTACAGGGTAAGAGGATGTGGCTGAGGGGGCAGGAAGGCCATTTTTACACCTCATCAGGATTCAGGTGCAAAACATCATTGTAGCTCTAATAATATTAACCACATAATCTAAGGTGATAGGGGAAATTGTTATGACTGGTCATTTTTTCTCAAGGGTTTTATAATGATTAGTTTAGTTTTCAGTTTCAAGGGAAATTGTTGCTCCCTAATAAATATTTTTGGAAATAGATAATGTTGTTTAATACACAAGTGGTAAAATTAGGAAAACTGTATTGTCATACAAGAACTATGCCAAAAATCCCTTTCAGCATTTCCTCCTAATTTTCCCAGGGCGGGGAAACTGCTCCCCCTGCCCCCCCAGTGGCTACGTGTGTGCTTACACACACACACACACACACACACACACACACACACACACACACACACACAGTACTCAGCAGGAATGTGGAAACTAAGTTACTTCGCACCTACAAAGATCTCAACGGTACATCTCACAAAACACTGGTATTACCAAGACGCATCTGACGTATTACTCCACTTGCAATGAAATATTACCAACTACTCAGTAACTGGTATACAAATAGAATAAAAGCAGATATTTACCATAAGTAAATATCATACAAATTACATCTTGACATTTTGCCGTAAAGCCTTCTAGGGGTCTTCTTAATGTGTCTTACATCCTGCTACTGCATTGTAGTTGTATGCATATATAAGGCAGGGAATATGCTGGAGGACATCTTCATTTATATTAAAGTGCAAGCCATCTTAATCCTGTCACGGATAAGCGTGATGCGGATAATTACGATCTTATTACTGTTCATATCAATCTTTCCTCACCTTAATTAAAAAAAAAAAAAAGTTTTTAATTGTTTGCGAACTCATTCATGATGATACTGAACAGTAACCGAAATAAACAGCTACTCATATTATTATCTTGCTACGAGCGAGTGAGTGCAGTGGTGTTTTCTCTAGGTTCAGCTGAGAAATGAGCAGCCCGACATGACCTGGCCTGGCCCGACATAACAGACCCCAACAACTATGGTTTTCAAAGCCTAATAACTTTTCTGCTATGTGAGATAGAGAACAGATTCTTTCAGCAGGTAAATACATTCAATAAATTTGTTTTTTTTTTTGCTATATATATTTACTCATGAGACCAAAGAAACACCTTGGAATCCCCGCTTTCCCAAGGAATGTACTATTGCGGCCAGGAGTTCTTAGCCACCCTCGTCCAGCCAACCCGTGTATGTGGCAGCGTCGCATTCACGAGCACAGAAGTTGCCTTCGATGCATTTCTGTAGAAAAATATCCCTTCAGCTTTGGGCTTGTACTACTGGATAAAGCAATAGTAATATTTACTTTCAAGGTTTTACTCTGATAACACGAATATATCATACTGATTATTTAATAACTTGTTTCTCGTATAGAGCCAAGCAAGTGACAAATATGTATATTTGGTTCCACTCCACGACTTCCTGTAGGTTTGAACCTGCGAACACAGAGTGAACAAGTTCGAAACATTCATTTGTTAACAGAAGAGAGAGAGAGAGAGAGAGAGAGAGAGAGAGAGAGAGAGAGAGAGAGTGTATGGTGGGTGCCTGTGAATTTTGGAAGAATGACGTGAAGGCAGACTGGCGCAGGGAAATGCAAGGGATGAAAAACCTTGGATTCCTGTGATCCATTGAAAACAGGCCACAGTGTGAATATTTCTTCCATCAGTCACTAGAACTTGCCTTGCTTTGTGATATATTTATATATATTTTTTGAGGATTGCTTTCGTTGGAATAATGAATTAGGAGATAAATGTTGTTGATTTAACAAAAAGCTGTGCTTAAGAAAGTAATTTGCCTCTCTGTCCAGAGAGAGATATCCAGTTAATGAGAAAAATACTCATGAGTTTGCCAAAAATCTCCAGGTGCCAACCGTCAGAGAGAGAAAAAAATGCGAACATAAGGCATTTAACAAAAGTTACGCGGCCTGCCAAATAATTTGACAAAGTCAACTGGCCTTACCCCCCCAGAAAAAACCATCTTTCATTTTGTCCGACGAGACGTTATCCTGGGATAAACTCCTTCGTCATCAGCCAAAGGAAAAATTCCGTTTAGCTCGAGCACTTTATTTACTCATATCGCATAAAATCATCTGAATGTAACCGGAATGAAGCCCCTTATCTACGGCCTGGCAAACTCCCTGTAAAGGGTACCCGGTACTGTTTTCTACCGACAGACTGAGTTAACCGGTGAGACTCATCTTTCGTATAAGGAAATCCACCCCGCCTCTGTGTGTGCGTGCGTGTGTGTGAGTGTGTGTGTGTGTGTGTGTGTGTGTGTGTGTGTTGAATTGAAAGTCATCTGACTTGTGGAGCATGGTATGCGGATTGGTAGGTTGGTGACTGGGTGGGTGGATTGGTTAGTGTAGGCTGGTTATTTCACCGGCGGATTAGGTGGAGTGAGTAGGCGAGAGGGAGGGAAAGGGTTGTTGGGCTGGTTAAGTGGGGTGGAGTGGGGTTCGTGCATTGTTTAAGTGGGGTGGGTGGTGGGGCTACCTGTAGGACAAGGCAAGAGACGGGTTTGTGTCGTCCTTCTTTTGAGACATACTGTATTGAGTGAGGTTGTGGGTATGTCCGTTGATGAATGACTGTGCAGGTGGATGGACGGGTTGTGGGAAAACAGGCTACTGGGGTTAGGTGATTTGAGTTAATGTCCGAGTTGGGAAAATCGGTGCACAGGGGATATTATTCTGGAATCATGCTGAAGTAGGTATATATATCCAGTGGGTTACAACAGGTCCATCGTGCAATACGTCTGTTGGTTAAGAGGTCTGTGTTTCAACTGCATGTATCAGTGGGTGATATAACCACGTCGGATAACAGGTTTATGGAGAAAATAGGTTCATTAAGAAAAATACATCGATGGGTATACGTCCATGTAGGAAACCTGCATCCATGGAGAGATTCAAGGTCGACGGAGAAATTGGTCCGTGGGGAGAAAATACATCAATGGGGAAAATTAGTTCTTGGGAAAATAGGTTACGTAGAAAAGTAGGCGTCTTTGAAAAAAAAAAAAAAGTAATTAAGGAAAATAGGTCCATGGGGGATTGTGCTCCGAGTGGTGAAAATGTCCATTGATAAAAATATTCATGAGGTGAAAATAGGTCCATAGGGGCATACACGTACTGTAAACATATATAGAGCTATTTAAAATAAATAGGACTTAAAATATCCAACTTTTAACAGCAACCGTTGCCTGGAATTAGGCTTACCACTGCACACCTTGGACCAAACAACCATTAGCCAGACCCTATTACCACTTCGTCATCTAGTCATTATATTCCATAATTTACCTTCATTTAGTCATTTAGGCACAGAAAGCCACCCGAAACGAAAGGAAAAAATCCTGTTTAACTGTGTTGAGCTCCTCATTTCTCCACCTCATTCCTCTAAAATTCACGGGCACTCGCTACTCTCTCTCTCTCTCTCTCTCTCTCTCTCTCTCTCTCTCTCTCTCCTTTTAACAAATGAATGTTTCGAACTTGTTCACTCTGTGTTCGCAGGTTCAAACCTACAGGAAGTCGTGGAGTGGAACCAAATATACATATTTGTCATTTGTTTGGCTCTATACGAGAAACAATTTATTAAATAATCAGTATAATATATTCGTGTTATCAGAGACAAACCTTCAAAGTAAATATTACTATTGCTTTATCCAGTAGTACAAGCCCAAAGCTGAAGGAATATTTTTCGACAGAAATGCATCGAAGGCAACTTCTGTGCTCGTGAATGCGACGCTGCCACATACACAGGTTGGCTGGACGAGGGTGGCTAAGAACTCCTGGCCGCAATAGTACCGAGGGCTTCAATTGACATGCTCCACTATGAAATTGAATTTTAAAAAGATTTCCTGTTGAGACCTGTGGTTTCATCCATGAACTCTATCAATTGAATATCGGATATTACGCTCATAATTTTACATGAATTTTTTTTTCTATGTTTGGGGGTGAAATCGGCAGGGATAATCGCCCAATTCCTAGGTCTGAAGAATGTATTTAGAGTTTATGCCATCTTAGTTTCATCATTAGTGTGCTCTGTCATCTGTGATTATAAAAGGGTCTGATCGTTGGAGTTATTACCTTTTTGCTTCTTATGTAACTAAAAAATTCTTTGGAATTTGATTTACTGACATTGGCAATATGTGCATCAAGGTTTTTCATACTGCATTAATTACACGCAAGATATTTGCCACAAGAGAATGTTTAATGTCGGAGTTCCATCATTTGGGTTTAGAATTTTTGGCAGGCCTTCTGTTGCACATCAGAATACATAACCTGACTGTGTTGTTGAGAGTTTCTGTAAAATTTCCATGCATCATTAATATCCAATGTTTCGGCAGTGGGATGCCAATCACCTGCGCCTACATTTGCCTTTAATTAATTAAAATTTTCCATCTTATTATAAGGCACTTTCTCACAACTGGCCCAGACATTATCTTCATAGAATTTCATATTAAATGAAACTGTGCGATTATCACTTCTGCTAAATTATTCTCCTACAATAACGTTACTCACTAATTTTTCTGATGTGGCTAAGACAAAATCTAGGATGTTAGCTCCATATGTCAGAAAATTTACAAACTGATACAAAGAACTTTCCTGCAAGTTTATATATGGTATAGGTTTAACCCTGTGTGCGAGGGTAGGGCTTCTCCCCATTTCTGAACTGATAAATTAAAATCACCAAACTTTAACAATGCTTTGCATACAAGAGACTTTGATAGTTTGATTGTACAGTAGATTGCATTGTCAGTGTTGAGTGATTGATCGGGTGGACGATAAATTAGGCCAAGTGTGATTATTTGAAAAGATTTAAATTCTAAGCTGAGTATGAATAGTGTCAATGTCTTCAAAACATGGCTTGGTAATTACGACTGGATGAATTCCTGATTTAAAGTATAACACACTGCCCCCTGCTCTGTTCTTCCTTTCACTACTGAAAATGTGATAGCCTCATAAATTAAACTCTGCTAGAAAATCTCTTTGCTCGGTATTTAGCCATTGTTCTGTGATACCAGTTACATCATAATCTAGTAAAAGCATTGACCTCTAAATCAGGTAGTTTATTACACAGATTACATGCATTTACAAGACGATCTATAATGTGTTTACCTTTCTGATGTGGGGCGTTTCCATTATGTATTGATTTATCGGATCGCATGATATCGACGTTCACCTCCCATGATGCTTGTTTTTTCTCCAGAAAAAAACTTACTGCATCACTTAGCACACGACTAAGATGGGCAGAACCAACAGCATTCAAGTGTAGTCCATCATTCACAAATAGTGGTCGCTGCTCATAAAACTGGTACCACAACTCGATAAACTCAATGCCTTCCTGCAGCAAAGTGACGTGATCCTGTTATTTATACTAAACACTTTACTGAAGAAGGCATTCACTGCATGAATCATTGAGAGTATGCCTGAAATTAAAATGTTAGTTTTATCCTTGCAGCATTGGGTCACCATTCTGTACTTCTCCATCAACTCCTTTGATCAGGTTCACATGACATCATTAGTACCTGCATGAATAATAACAAGGCCATCATTCTGCACATTCTCTAAAACATCATCCACAGTCACTGCTTTGTCGTCTGTTCCTGCACCTGCAATACAAAAACGCTTTCATTTAGAGGGTTCCCTGCTGCGAAATTCCACAAAGTGACCACGGATGATGGAGTACCCAAAACCCGTGCCTCATGGGGCTCTTCCTCTATTTCTGCAAGAATCTGAAATTTATTGCATGTGGTTTCTGGAATGATGCTCCTTTTTCTCGCCCTTCTTGTATCTTTCTGCATTGGCTCGAACTCATTCTTTGTGGTAGGTGGAGAAGTAACTACAGCAGGATGGGGATGGCCAACCTGGACAGTGGTTGGCCGTGGCTAAGCAGTGGGACTTTCCTCCACAGTGTGTCCAGTGTCACTCGCAATGAACTCTTCCAGCAGATCAGCTTTTCAGGTCAGGCTGTTAATTTTTTTTTTGTAGCCTCGGTCAGCTTGTCTTCCAGGCTTTGACGTAGTTTGCACATCCTGCAAACAAAGGAGTGGTCCATATAAAAGGATCCAGTGAAACTACCAGAGCGGACTACACAAATAATATTCTGCGCCATTCTGAAACTCAAAGTTACTGTGAAGACTTAGAGGAAAAAAAAATCAAATATTAGTGATTTGCACCTGGGAGAGATATTGGAACAAGAACCAGGTACTTTTACAAAATCTGCCTGCAAAACAATTGAAACTTATGCAATAGTTACAGGTGAAGGTTTTGCTGATGGGGGTTTTGTGGCTGTTTAAACTGTACAGGAATAGCTACCCTCTTGGTTAGTAATGTACCTGCAGAGGATTTATCAATAATATATTATATAGAATGGAAAGCTAACTGTTACCTGGAATGAAGGATTGTACTGCTGTATAACCTTAATTATAAAGACAATGAAGTCATAGGACAGTCATACAGTACACAGACAAATATATTATCACCTGGAAAGTCACAACATATGAAAATACAATTTTATCGTGCCTGTAAAGAAATGGTAGAGATATTTGGTTATAAAAATTTATGTAACTAGAAAAAAGTTATTGGGCAGTAACAAGAAGACTTGCCTAGTGTCGAAGATATAAAAAAATGTTGACATAATCACTTGTTTAAAAAATTTATCGTTTAGTTATAAAATAATGGATCACTAGTATAGTGAAAACCACTATCTTAATCCATTAATAATAAAATTAGCTCTGAGGCGATAAAAAACAAAATATACATTCCATTGTTTTCTGAGGGTACTGTACCTCGTCTGGCGGGACATGGCGGAAGTAACTGCATATTTAGGACAGAGATGTGGGTGCCAAGATAAAAACAAACTATTTATATATGATATGAATTGTTTTTTTTTGCTTTAAAGCGGTGCAGATCGCTGTGTAAATCACTCAACACTCAGTCACATAGATCACACAAAAATAAACTGAGTCTCTTTCTCAATACTGTCTATCAAAGCTAATACTGGATATCAAGCACACATCTACAAACAGAACTCACAGACGTTAAACAAACAGTATTTACACTGCACAAACTATGCTTAGCAGCCAGACAATCAGCTAGATCACTCACCTAGACTCAGGACTATCACATTATTGTAATCACACACGCAAAACACTGAAACCAGGCTCTTACCTGTGGGTATTCCCAGAGTGGACCAGGAGGTCCAACCAGCAAGGCAATCAGGTAGCGAATGAGAAGGTGGAGAGGGAGGAAAAAGAGTAGGAGGAGGAGAAAGGGGACAGGAGGAGTTGGAGGAGGAGGAGGACAAGAAAAAGAAACACTGAGAGAGTAGGACATCCGCACGGTACAGTCAATCCAAAGGCAAGTTTAGACAGACACTGGGCACCAGTAATTATAGAGTACAGTAATGATAAAATGCTTGAAAGTAATTGTGTAAATGAGATGAACTGAAACACCTTCAGAATACATGGGCAGAGATGAAATGGGGAATAGGGGAAGGGAAAATGCGTGAAGTAGTTGAGGGGAGAGAGGAGAAAGTGAGGGGAAAAGACAGTTGGAGAGAATTAGGGGTGAGAGGAGAGAAGTGGAAGGCGAAGGTAATGGGAGAAACAGTTTCGGAGAACAAGAAAGGAGAAAGGGGATATTGTTAACTGCGTACATTCATTCATCTCAATAGACAGGGGTGGGAAGCGGGGTTCCACAGGGTGGAAGGTGTAACTTATTTCACCTCTCTCTCTCTCTCTCTCTCTCTCTCTCTCTCTCTCTCTCTCTCTCTCTCTCTCTCTCTCTCTGTCCAGCTGAGGGTGCTGTTGGTTAACCCCGGTCTGCCTGGCCCAGCAGATCCGTCGACCGCAAGTAAGCAACCTCCTCTGTTGGAACATTGCATTGGTTCCCAACTCTGTTGATGCTGTGTCTGTATCTTGCTGTGTCGTGTGCTGTGCAGTGCTCCATTATATGTGTTGTATTGGCTTATTGTAGAAGCGGGACATGTATCATCTGTTATTTCACCCAGCTCGAATATGAACTAATAGATTAATCAGGCCGGGTGATGTCCTTCACTGAATATAGCAACGTGAACTAGATCAATTCTATTTAAGGATAACACTGATGGATGGATGTGGCGTTGTGAGGCTTGTAATGCAGTGCTTTGATTGAAGTGCCGTATTGTCCTGCACATGATGTGAGCACATATGCGTTTCCTATTGCCTCTTTTGGAATGTCTATAGGTGGAGTTTGGCTGAAGTGGGTTTTGATAATGTCTGTTGTATAGAAGTGTGTTTCTCCTATATTAAGATATCTTCTGGCGGGGATGGGTATGGATTGAAAGTGTAATGAACTGTATAAGTAGTTTTGTTGTAGCCATTGTCGATGCATAGAGTGTTGTTATGTAAGATATGGTTAGTGCTGCAGTGCGTGTTTGATAGGATAGGCGCCAACGCAGGAAGGCAGAGGACATCACTTATCTGATACTATGTTTGTAAAGTTGGAAGAATGATTGTTTTGTGGGCCAAAGTCTGTCCCAGTAACTGCCCTGAGTGAGATGAGTCTGTGGGTGCAATTCCCCTTGATGCTTTATAATTATGTGGTACTTGAAGATGGGTCCAGTGATTCAAACAAAGGATATTAGCGGAAGAGGTCTGTGGCTCACATACTTTGCTCAGTGTGATGCCAGTCCAAATTTTTTCAAATTTATTGGTGGTAGTGAGTGTAGTAGTGGATCTGGCTGGAGTGATCGTCTGCCTGGTGTCTTCGATTCATTCCTCAAGTGTGTTAGGGTGGTTTTGTCACAGTGTAATGGCTGCATATGTGATGTGGTGCATGGGCACTATGGTCATGACATCTGCAAATGAGACAATGTTTGTGGGCAGTTGGGGTGTGGGAATATCATGCATGTATAGGTTGAACAGTGTGGGTGAAAGAACGGAACCTTGAGGAACTCTATCAGCGATGTTTCATGCGCCTGATGACATGCCCTGGAGTTGAATAAAAGCATGTCAACCAGATAAGCAGTTGGTAAGGCAGCATTTGATGTTCTCCATGTCTTTGTTGTTCCCAGTGAAAAACTCAAGGACTTTAATGAACTAGAGCCTGCATGACAATTGTCCGTCCATCCATTTGTTAGCGCTCTGGCGACCACAATTGTGGACCGATTTTTACGTCTGAAGTGTGGCCTCTTTGGAGTCTTCAGCTCGCTCAAAGCATCCTTAACGTCTCGAATTATTATTATATATTTTTTTTTTGTATAACAGAATATGGATAACACTGGAATCAGTGCAAAGCGTGTTCATAATGCAGTCATGTAACCTCAGAAGAATTTTTACACAACCCACTAGAAACTGGCAAACTGAAAAAAGAAAAAAGAAAGAAACGTGGCTGTGTTCATAACTCATTAGGTGATAGAGATAAGTAGGGAGGTAGGTAATTAGCTAGGCAGTGAGGTAGGTAAATAGGCAGGTAGGTAGACAGGGAGGTGCGTTGGGAGGTAGGTAGGCTGGTAGGTAGAGAGGGAGGTGTATTGGGAGGTAGGTAGGCAGGAAGGGAGGTAGAAAGTAGGTAAGTATGTGAAGCTTATGCCCAGAGTCGGACACATAAAAAAAATAAAAAATAGGGAGGCTGGCTAGGAGGTAGGGAGAGATGTCAGCAAAGACAGAGACGTGGGAAAGCAGGAAGTCCAGTGGGTATGTAGGAAGTTAGGTAGGCAAGCAGGAAAAAAGGTAAGTAGAGAGAGAGGCATATAAGTATTTAGGGAAATAAGTAGACAAGCAGGTAGGTATATAGTTAGGCAAGGGTCTGCGTAGGTAGGTTAAGAGGTAAGTAGGTAGGTAGGTAGAAAGGGAGGTAGTTGGTGGGGTTGACAGGGAGATCGGGGAGGAGGTAGTTGAAGATGTAGGGAGGCAGGTAAGGAGTCGGGTGGGTAGGTAGTTGGACAGGGAAGTAGGTAGAACTTTGTCAAAGAGGTAACTTGGCAGGTAGGTATGCAGGTAGGCAGGTAGGTAAGTAGCTTGAGAGGTAGGCAAGGAGGTAGGTACGAAGGTGGGTAGGTAGGTAGGAAGGGAAATTGGTAGGAAGATGCCAGGGTGGTAACTAGAGAGGTAAGTCTGTACATTGGCAGGAGCAGGTATGTAGGAAGGTAGGCTAAAGGGTAGGCAGGGAGGTGCGGTAGGAAGGAAGGAAAGTGTGTGGCGAGATAGGTATGTAGGTAGGGAAAAGCAACAAGAAGTGCAAGTTAATAATTTACTTGTTAAAGTAATAATTTAAAGGCTAACTGATCTCAGTTAAAGGATCATAATGTCTACCGGAGTGGCATTAAAAACCAGAGATAATCGCATAATAAAGGATCCTAGCGTGGCAACACACAGCTACTGTTGCAGTTATTTATTTGCGTCGATGATGGAATCAAACGTTTTATAATACGTCTGTTGTTGTTCAATGAGTATACTGTTCGGGTTGATGCCGTCTGATGCGTGTTGTGCGAACTTAGTAAATAAGGTGTTGTGGAGTGTAGTGCTTTAAAGCCCTGTTGTGATGGAGCAAGGGGAACATTATTTGACATTGTTAAGAATTAGTCATTCACTTGTCATGGGTGGCATGCTGATTAACGCTATTGGTCAGAACTTTGAACGCTTCTGGGGCCGCTAAGCTCTTGCTCTTGCTGAGAGCACTCGGGCTTCGTCCTCGATTTTAACTCTTAAATAGTTATCATGTATGTTCACACGATAAGAAAATGAAGGCGAGGCGGGATGGACAAAAGTATTTCATTGAGAAATACAGTGGGGATCCGTAACAAAACACAGTATTATAGTGGGCAGTAACTGCAATCAAACGCATTTCTGATGGTACTTAACAAAGGCCAAAGAGCGCGTTCATAACTGAATTCATTGCCACATGGAGAAGTACAGGACATGACTTCATGGGCCTTCAAGGATGGGACATCTGCGTTTGCAAAGAACGGTAGCCGGCAGCTTTGCTCATTCCTTTACCTCGATACTGAAATTTTAGTTAATATGCATGGCGTGCTCGAAGTCTAACGTTAAAAATAGGTATGGGTTAAATGATACCACCAGTCACGTGGCCCCCAAGACATGTGCTGACACCAGACTTGAAATGGACATTTACTGACATACCGGACATGCCCATTCGAAATTTCAGCTCAGTCCTACCAGCGATATGACCTGTAGAGAGTTTCCAGTGTCTGGCAAAGAACTGGACACAAAGGTGTGCGTGGCTTGCACGCTACTGACCACACGCACTTACAATTTATACCATGGCAGTCAGCTCGTCGTTTTGCGTCTTTTGATGTATAATACGTCGAAATCGAAATCCAAAGAGGTCAAATATGGACAGCCAACCAGCAACACACACACACACACACACACACACACACACACACACACACACACACACACACACACACACACACACACACACACACACACACACACACATTCATTTTCATAATATTATTTCTTAGAATCATTCAACCCCTAGGAGTAAAGGGCTGACTTAATCTTAGTTAACTCATGCTTGCAAACGAACAGATATTATTATTATGTTTGGTAACTGAAAACTAGGAGATTTTTAGCTTACAAAAATGTTAATGATGTAGGTTATTAGCGTTATTATTTTACTTTAAAAAAGAAACACAACAAATAGATTCCAATATGCGTCTGAAAGAGGAATCACTGACACTGTATATTTGCATCCCAACTTCATAATATTGCAAGCAACCTATAGTGCAACTTTGTCTCATCATTTAAAATCCACGACAATACACCATTCCGTGAAGCTCATCCGGTGGTGTGATTGGTAGAGTTTTCGGGTTGTGAAACTTATTCATTTTTTAAAGTCGCCACCAGGGGCAGCCAAACGTCTGGCTTCTATGCTTAACCCGCCCCGTCCCGACCACTTTTTGACCACTGGTACCCCCCAATCCCGACCATTTTTCGACCCTTTTTTTTTTTGCTAAAACTTTCGCTTTTGGTGAGAAACATCGAAAATTCATAGAGAAATCGCTCACCTGAGGTTTAAAATACTCATTACAGGTAGGAGAGCCTCCTTACCTTACTGGGTTTTCTATCAGGCTGGCACCAAAGAAAACGAGTTCTATGGGAGGATAACTATTTCACACCACTCATAAACGGTATTTATTTATTTACTGTTACGAATTTATATGTAGTACAAGAGTATATTGGTTTTCAAGCATAATATAGGCATTATAAACATTGTTTCACTCACTAATACCTGACCTTTTTTTGCCACATTACCTGATCATCATTTCTAACTGTTTCTTCCTCTAATGCTATGTAAAGTTTGTCCTCCACATTGTCATTGATTGGGGAATCACTCTGGCCCTGAATTTCGTACCGTGGCATGACATGGCTATACTGGCCAGGTCACTGATAACAGGTGAATTGCTGAGACAATGGCATGCAGGGGGGGGAGGAGGTCATGCTGGGTAAGGCATTGTCTCTGCCTGGCATCTTGTTGAGGAAGGTGTCACGTGTATACGTACCAAAAATGACTCGCGAAAATTGAAAATTGTGGAAATTATGAACCTTGCAATTGCAGGACGTTGAAGTACGTCCCCGGGATTAGCTGTGACAAAACGTGAGGACGTGGAAGTACGTCCCCGGGACGCCGCGAGTTAAAGTGGGTAAAATTTAATTGCAGTTGAAGCAAATGGAAATTTCATTTCTTACCAGGTTTGTTGCAAGTTCAGTATTGGTTAATGGCTAATGGTTCGATTATCGTTGCACAAGCAATAACACATCCATACATTTCAACATTCGTTGAAAACTACATGCAGACCAATGAAAGCCCTTTTTTACTGGCAACGTTAACCCAACTTCGAGACAACATAATTTGCTACAGGGGATAGTACCCACGCTAATGTATGGGTGTGAGAATCTGGCGACTCATGGAAAGGAAATGCCAGTAGTTAGTGGGATGGAGATAGGATTCTTAAGAAATGTATGTGGAAAGTAGAGAGTCAACAGGATAAGAAATATGTGATTCGTAAGATGTGGATTAACGAGGTCTGTGGACAACAGAGTTCAAGAGAGTGCGTTAAGACTGCATGGATATTTAGAGAATGGATATAAACAGAGTGGTGAAAAGGGTATATGTAAGGCGAGAGCAACTGGCAAGTTGGCCTACTTTATCGATCAAAACTGGTAGTGCAAAAGAAAGGTTCAACCACAGCATCTAGGAAAGATGCTGCAGGATCTTCATCTCGGCAAACTCTCTTCAGCTTGGCTGCTGTTACATGTCCTCTCAAAGCAGATTACCACTACTACAACTACTACTACTGCAACTACTGCATCTACTACTCCTGTCATAGTGACGGAAGTGGAATCAACCAGCATCACACCAGTAAGCACAGCTATCGCTTTATCTTCTGTTTCATCCTTGGCCGTCACCACTGCCTCAGACATGGATGAAATGACTGTTACCACCTCAACCAGCGCCCCGACCTTTACCAATGCTGCCCAAGCCCCAACCTCTGTGGGTAACATCTACCAGCACTCTACCTCTACCACCACTCCCCCCGCCTCCGCCATGGCATCTGAGGGTTACACCAGCACATTCTCACGCCATGAAAAATCTCATTCTGCTAGTAACCAAGTTACATCTAAAGCACATAACAATGCAGGCAAGGTGACTCTCTGCCCACGAGACACTCATAAATAATTCCACTGTCCACTACTGATGTCTTTATTCTACTATCCATTTCAGAGGCGGAGTTGCGCTGTTTATCGCAAATATCTCCTAAACGAATCGTTGGATCAGTATGGTATTTCAACACACTACTTTTGACATCCGGGCCTAATTTATGACCCTTAAACCATATTGCTATTTATGTTATGTGAGGAGTTTACTTGTGAAAAATAACAGAAAGTCGACTAGTCATGTTGACGCATTCGAAGGAAAGTGTTGCCCCCCCAACACCCTCCCAAACTATTCCTTAACTACCCCTACTTCTCCCCCTTCTCGTCCTCGTTATCCCTCCTATTCTCCCCGAGCTCCTCGCCTCCTTCATCACTCTTGTGTCCCTCCCTCATTATCCCAGCACTGTATTATAATGTAAGAATGTTATGTAGTTGGGGGGAAGGAATGGTCAGAGGGTTGTTCAGGGTGTTAGTGGAGGAGCTACCCCACACAGTCGCACTCGTCCGATTTTGTATAACACCTTAGATTTGATGACTGGATTAGGCTTAATATCCTTCAGTAAACTCCTAATGTAACATATGTAGCAGTATGGTTTAAGGGTCATAAATTAGGCCCGGATGTCAAAAGTACTGTGTTGAAATATCATACTGATCCAACGATTCGCTTAGGAGATATTTGCGAAAAACAGCGCAACTCCGCCTCTGAAATGGATAGTAATTCCCTTTTATTTTATCCTATCTCATTTCTAACCGCAATGTTTTTTACTCACAGTTATGACAATATTTTTCCATTCTGTGTAATAAATGATAATAAGTTTCAGTGTTATTTGCGGTCCAATGTGTTTTCTATTTCAGATTTGAATAACATGATTTTCCGTGGTCAATAATGATAGTGAAAACACTGATAAAGATTATTATCCGGATTCCATTTTGAACCATTTAACGTCTATTCCTGAATCTCAGTACTATTTTTGTGAGTCAGGCGGACTTTCATATGAACCACACGCCCAAGGTTCCGTATTATCAGTCTTATTTATGAATATTCGAAGTATTCCATCCAACCTTAACAACTTTTAAGTGCAAAATGTTGACTGCATAAATATAAAATCTGATATAATGGGTTTCTCCGAAACCAGATTAGAAGATCATCTAACACAATTATATATCAAACTATACTATGTATTCTTAGTGTAGGAACACAAGTGGTGGTGGAGTTTATGTGTACATCTGTAGCTCGATGAACAGCACTCACCTACCGCAGGTTTCGTTCACCGAGTCTTGTCTTGAATGTGTCAGTGTCAGTCTGAATGGCAATAATAGTAAAACATTTGTTGCTTTTTATCACTCTCACAATGGTAATATACAGGAGTTTTTGTCAAAAATGTACGATGCATTCATTTATATTAAAAAAAAAATAAACATATATTTCATGGGTACCTGAAATTTAGATTACTTAAAGAATAATATTTAAATGCCTATGACAGATTTCATAACAATAATGTACACCCATTCATGTTTTCCCACAATAACCAAACCAACACGCATTTATTAGAATTCTGCAACAGTTTTAGACTATATATGGACTAACCAGGTTATGTATAATAAATCTAACTACATAATGTACTCTGCTAGCAGTGACCACTTTCTGTTTTCTCGCAATTCGAGGTTTCGACTGGACGTACTCAACAACAAAAGCATACGGCCCTTAAAAGGATATTTTCCATGAGATATAAAAATAAATTTTTAAACTTAGTTCCACAGAATGGGATGATGTTTTTTCCCAGACCTGTCCTAATATTTCATACGATTGTTTCTACCAGAAAATTAAAAACATATGACCTAACATTTCCAGAAACAACATTTGCCCTAAAAAGGGATCAGTTAGATAAGCCTTACATTACGTCAGAGTTAGAGCCTCGATCCGTGAGAATAGGTTGGCAGGGCTTGCTGGTAAAATGGCCTATTACTTATGATGCTTATTTTAAAACCTACCGCAATAAGTTAACCACAATTATCCGACAAGCAAGGAAGCGGTATTTTAATAATTAACTTAACACTGAACAAGGAAATTCTACGAGCACGTGGAAGGTTTTGAATGAAATTTTGTGTAGGAAAGACAAATGCAGCCACAGTATTTCTGACATGAATGTTAATAACATCTCGAACATTAGTAATGCATTCAATCAACATTTTGTAAACACTGGGAGGTTAATATCGCAAGGTGTTCGTTAGGGAGGGACAAGTTTCACCAATTATACTGTATACCTCCGCCACCAGACTTATCACTTTGTTTACCCCCTGTAACTCTGCAAGAAATGCTAGATATTATTAGTAATTTGAAGTATACTGCCTCGGATTATGATGGAATTTTTGTTTCTATATTTAAATCTTGCTCTCATAGGTTTAGCCCTATTATAGTCCATATTATTAATTTATTTTTTTAAAAATGGCGTTTTCCCCAATGCTTTGAAAATTGCTCGTGTTACTCCAGTTTACAAAGCTGGTAAAAAGGATGACTTTGACAATTCTGCCTGTAATAAGTAAGCTATTTGCGAGAGCTATATGTTCGAGACTTGCCCCTTTCCTTCTTGGTAATCGTGTTAATCCTCAGCAACATGATTTTCTTCAGAATAAATCAACAGAAAGGGCTTTAGTAATTTTTATGAAAATAATCAATTAGTCATTGGAAATAAAAGAACATGTTGTTAGGGATTTTATAGATTTTGACAAAGCTTTTGATTCGCTAGATCATGATATACTACTTGATACATTGAAATATAATGGTGTTATAGGTATTTCCCTTAAATTGTTTTCCTCCTACTTAAATAACAGTAAACAATATGTCGTTTATAACCAATAATGTTCCAGTTACTTAAATATCTCAACAGGAGTTCCTCAAGGATCAGTCTCGGGCCCTTTGCTATTTTTAGTTTATATTAACGATCTTGTCAATGCTAGTGATAAATTAAAACCCCCTGGTATATTATGTATGCTGATGATACGAATATTTTAATGTCTCATGAAAATGTGCACAGCCTCTACAGTATAATAAGTAATGAACTTGAAAAAATAAATAATTGGATTATTGCATATAAATTAGTACTTAACATATCCAAGACTTACTCCATGCACTTTTATAGAACGACTGAAATTGAAACCTTATAACAGTTAGTAATTGGAAGTCATACTATAAGCAGACAATTAACGACTCAATTCTTGGGTGTCACCATTGACTATAAATTAAAATGGAAGGTAGATACACTGAGGGTAAACAATCAGATTGCCAAAATATGTGGTATATTGTATACATATGAAATCCATACCTCCTCTGCACATCGAAGTGTGTACCACTCCTTAGTATATCCATATCTTATGTATGGTATTGTTGTATGGAGAGATGCGAGTTAAGCCTGTAAAAATCCTTTGATTGTAATGCAGAAACTATTTCATATTTTTAAAAAATTTGATTCAACTAGTAGTGCACTGAACGAGCTGAATATTTTAAACACTGATCAAATATATAAATGTTTTAGCATACTATTTACATGTAAGGCTCTAAATGGGTTGAACTGCTGTAGCAATATGTTCCAAGATGTAAGCCACAATCATGATACAAGAGGCCGTGAAATAAACCTCATTATCCCAGCAGTTACAACACTTACCAGCAAACGTCATATACTGTATACTGTGCAGGACCAGTTATGTGGAACTGCCTACCTTATCGCCTTAAAATTAATAATAATTTTACCTCCTTTAAACAGGCAAATAAACATACAATTATGAGTGCATTCTTAAACATTAATTAAGAAATACATTGTATATAAGTTTGTTTCATAAATTAATAATTTTGTATTGTCAGAGATAGATGAACCAAGTTATTTTTAAAAGCTTACTAGGTTTGTAACAGAGTCATCGGCTGAACAAACCTGGCCAGCATAGTTTCTTCTACGTATGAGGTATACAAAAAAGTATCGTTACTCAGGGGTCCAATAGACACGTAACGAACACTACGATGGCTGCTGTTTCCGAAGGGTTGATACATTCATATCGACGCATTTATTACCTCAAACACAGGAAATGCCTCTCGTATCCCATGCATAACCAACATTGTTGGATATGCAGGGGTACCAACAGTTTCCTAGCCCCCTGCCTGTTTTTCTCTAAATCATCGTCGTTTGTCATACTGTTTAGCACAACGTCTTAACGATACTTTTTTGTACAGTTGTACAACATAATTATGTCTGTATGTTACTCTGGCAAATAAAAAAATGACTTTGAAATTGACTTTGAACTGACTTTGGAGTTTGAAGGTGGAAGGAGGCGTGATGGCCCAGGAAGATGGATGAATACAGTATAGCAAAGAAGTATAAGAGAAAGAAATGTATGGAAGCTGTCAAGGGTAGGTTCGGGCAAGAGGCTTAGCTGGCTGGATGACTTTTGTATGGAGGAGTATATGACAAGGAATTGGCACTTTTTTTTTTTTTTTTTTTTACTTGGTAGCACACGGACTGACTCTGTGTGATACGTAAATATGAAGCTACGTGTGGACAGGTGTATCTATCACGTGTAGCCAGGATTCCGGAAATTTGAATGGTGATTGAATGGGTATGTGGTCCGTTTCACTGGGCATGCAGTTGATTGGTTCTCTATCATATTCTTTCCTTTTTCCAAACGTCTGTATTGTACCTCACTCTACCTGCAGGTAAAAAAAAAAAAAAAAAAAAAAAAAAACAGGACGATGATGATGATGATGATGGTGATGAAAAAAATTATTATTATTATTATTATTATTATTGAGGACTTTTTGATACTGAATTTGTTTATGCACTCTAGTTGGGTGCAATTATCACATGATGATTTTCATATTTTCTTCGTTTTACCAGAAAACGATCTCATTTAGCTTAACCCCAAAGCTTTGGATGCCATATAATCAGCAGAGTCACGGTAGATGCTTCCAGCGATGTGTATGTATGCTACTGTGGCAGGTTTGGTGCCAAAAATTAAGGACATCATACACAGCAAATCTTACTTTTCTTCTAATCTAGTTAAAAGTTTGATATGTTAAAATTAGGGCTATATTAGTTTATTTTATAATAACTTTTCATAGTTATTGAAGCCAAACTTATTTTCAATGAATATTTTTTGCATTGTTATGAAAAAGTGCTATGATTAAACTACCTGTACATCTTCGTATATGATCTTATGGCACCGAAACTTTTGCACGGAGGTGTGAAATGCACTTATGAACATATTCCTGGATGGAAATGCCAGTAGTATGAATGCGGGATTGCATAAGAATATTTTGCTTTTTATACAAGTTTCTTACATTTTTCTCCCATTTTGTCCCCACTAGGATTGGCCTATGGCACCTGACACTTTGATGATACAGCAGTTTTTCCTCCATTCAGTGCTTTTTTTTTTTTTTTTAAAGCTACAGTTAGCATACAAATCACTTCGCACCTTTTCTGTGAAAAGGGATTTCTTAAGATAACAAAACAAACATTTGAGATACGAGCTCCAAGAGTTTTTCAAAATGATAAAGCCACATATTTGCAAAATAATACAGTATTAATGATTATTAAACGCTCGTGTTAGCACGTGCATGATAAATCCAAATATTTTAAGCAGTGCTGGCACTGTACATCCTCATCATGCAAACCTCCTTTCCCGCCCTAGGCTGGTGTGAGGTTGTGAGGGCTAAAGAAAAACTTGTTAAAATGAGATACTAACCAAATCTGCTAAATTGAATGTGTTACATTCCCATTCACTCACCGTTCACACCCCCAGAGTCCTAGCCAAACTGGACAAAAATATTGGCTAGAATAAAATATCCTAATTGGCTGGGCCAGGACAAAGACAATGCTATCAAATGTTACAGACAGCATTTAACACCAAGAAGATCATATTATTTTGCTTTTCCTGTAACTAAATGTGACATGTGCTTCGAATGGGGTCCATATGCGTAGGTCTGCCTGAAGATATTTTAATTTTACATGTGTACTCTTAAAAAAAAAAAAAAGTGCATATTATGGCAAGGGTCTATAATAATCCACCACAAAATTCTAGAGGTCTCAAACTTTCTTTGAATGCATCATCAGAGAAAACAAATTTCAAGCGCATTGACCCTGTGCATGGCCCTCTTAAAATCAGTTTAATGAGGTTGGGTAGGTAAAGCCTCCCGAAAGCTCTCTTTAATTGAATCTGCCACCACTGATCACTTATTACTCTATCAGTCATCAGTGTTAGGAGGGGTAACTTTTTTCTTTTCCCATCGTGCCTTTCTTTCTCTCTCTCTCTCTCTCTCTCTTTTACACAACTAAATTCCGAAATGAGTGAGAAATAGGTAATATCATTTATGGAGATTTATAATAATTTTATGAAAGTTTTATTTATCCCTTGGATATAAACCTGTACCGGCTCAATCTGATTGGAGCGCCTTAATTATGCACTAAACCACCAGGCGCCAAAATTTGGTTATATGGTTGCCACCCAGCAAAATAAATGGTTTCTTGCTGTACAGTGCCACTCAGGGATGAGTGAGGCTGGTCACTCTCATCTTAAACGTCAGAACCAACTTGCCTAGCCTCGGCCTCCTATGCTGCTCATGGGGAAGCACAGGATTAGATGATGGTTGGATTTATTTATTCTCAAAGTAGATATACCAGTAAACGGCCGGGTCGTGTTAGGCCGCTCATTTCTCAGCTGAACGTAAACGTCGCTTCTCTTGCTGCGCTCGCTCGCTTGTAGTAATGAAACTATTGCATATTTGCTGATGTTACTAACTTTCCTCCTAAAATTGCCTATCGTTCTTGACGTAACAGGTAAACACCTGTAAAAGGGAAGTACTTTTTCATATTTTCACCCTTTTCAGAAGACATAACCATAATTTTGGGAGAATTAATCTTTCGTAATGTTGCTTTATATTTTTCCTGTGCTTCAGACATTGACATAATTAAAATCCCCAGTGTTTTACGGGTAATGGAAAGGTTCTTTTTGTGAAGGACTTAATGGGGAAATTCTCAAAATCCTTTACTGTTGACGATCCCTTGTGAAATGCACAAAACCGTCGTATTTAGGAGGAATGGAATAGGAAAGTCAGTTTTGTAAGTGTGTCCATCAAAGCTGTCTAGTTATGCTATGTAATTACATACTTTGGAATAATCATTTGTGACGACTTCAGTTATATTTAGCGTTATCATTTAGAAAATATATACCGTTAGCTGTTTAAAATAGCCAAGACTGTCAATTAACGTGGCTGTGAAGACATGCCATTGGTTTAACAAAGGTACTGGCTGTGTGTTGATGCGTGCAGTTGTAACTCCATTTAACATGTTTTTATCAAAGATTTATGTTTAAGGGAGGATGCTGGCTAATGAGGCAGACCAGGGAGGGAGTTGGATGAGAGGAGTGTGATAAGACACGACATTTACAGTAGTTAACGTCGCCCCTTCCTACCGGATCTGCTTAGTGGTTACTGTGTGTGAACAAATCGATCAACATTACTAGTTTACACGATATAATGCATCAATGCAACTTTGTAAAGAGGAGGTTTTGATTTGGAAAGAGTAATTTCATGTCTAAACTGCACCTTTAAAAAATGTCGGTAGTGGTGGGGATATGTTTAATGATTCCTTTACCCCCTCCCCTATAAAAGTACCTGCAAAACTTGTGATAACGGCAGTAAGAGATGCCTGTGTTTAGATATACGTTGAAAATATTTAGGAACCTCAGCTTTAATGCAGGAGTTAATTGGCATTCTCATTCCTTCATGTACGCCACTGGGCAGTTCTGGAATTGTTTTTCTCGAGTAATTTTTTTTCGTTGCTTGTGACCACCAACCTTTGAAATGCAATGAGTCCTGGAATCTTACTATGTACAGATCGTGAATTTGGCTTTCCTTTTGTTCAGCTTTATATTGAACGAACGGATTTTGTAGGCTCTTAGTTTTAGAATCCCCCTTTTTCCCTGAAAAAACTCTAAATCCTTGTTCAAGGTAGGTGCTTTATCTATCTATCTATCTATCTATTATCTATTGCCAGATGCCATAATCCCATAAGGGGTGGCCATCTGACTTTGAGTTATTTGTTTTACGGGGAGGGGCACTAATCCTCCACCAACCCACTTGTTGACATGTAGGGAACACGTATGGTTTGGTTATATGGTTACCACCCAGCGTTGTAAATGGTTTCTTGGCTTACAGGAAACCATTTGGCTTGTCACTCAATGTAAAGCCACTTGTAAAGGAAAGAAAAGCAATAAGAAGTGACAGGAAAGATGGGAGAAATAGGAAGAGAGGAGGACAGGCACAGAAAAAGAATGATAAAGACTAAGGAAGAAGTAGGCAGCACTACATCAAGTGAGTAGATGATGGTCGCTCCTGATGGGGCAACATAGGATTGGATGATGAATGATATATATATATATATATATATATATATATATATATATATATATATATATATATATATATATATATATATATATATATATTGCCAGACGCCACAATCCCGTAAGGGGTGGCCATTTGACTTTGAGTTATTTGTTTCATGGGGAGGGGCACTAATCCTCCACCAACCCACTTGTTGACACGTAGGGAGCACGTATGGTTTGGTTATATGGTTACCACCCAGCGCAGTAAATGGTTTATTGGCTTACAGGAAACCATTTGGCTTGTCACTCAATGTAAAGCCACCTGTAAAGGAAAGAAAAGCAATAAGAAGTGACAGGAAAGATGGGAGAAATATGAAGAGAGGAGGGCAGAGACAGAAAGAGGATGATAAAGGCTAAGGAAGAAGTAGGCAGCTCTACATCAAGTGAGTGGATGATGGTCGCCACCACCTACCACAATACAGTATATATATATATATATATATATATATATATATATATATATATATATATATATATATATATATATATATATATATATATATATATATTGCTTCCCGAGGTTATTTTTCTTTTCTATGCGGTCATTAATATTATAAATAAAATACTATCCTTCCAACAGTCATCTTAACCTTTATCAGCATCATTACCTTTATCCCTCATCATTATTATTTTTATGCTTATCATTCCTATCAATACCACACAACCGGAAAAATTAATATTATAAAAATCGCCTGGTATACAAGAGCCATCTTCAGCCTTATTACGTACTCCTTCATAACCAGGGTAGTCGTTAAGACCCACCATCACCCTCAACACCACTATCTTTATCACGTCTCCACTGTAGGCAAACCACATGATTCACACACCTTCCACTGTATTTTCTCTTACTCCTTCGTTGCATTTCTTTCCTTGCCCATTCCTCATACTTTCGCTACATCCTCTTTTATCAAATTTTTCCTTCTCACCCTTCTTCCAGTTTTTCGGTATTGCTTTCTCTACCAGTTCCTGCCTCTTATTCTAACGCCCTCATCGCCTTTCTTTCTTTTCCATGTATTGTCTCTTTTTCTTCCTGTCTCTTCTTACTCACTCTGCCTTTTCCTTTCATCTTCTCTTCCTCTTTCATCTCCTCTTTGTAATCACCCTTCTTTTCCATTCTTTTAGCAACGTCTTTTTATTTCTCAGTCTATTTGCATCTTCCAGCCATATTTATTAAACCTCTTTCTTCTTGCAACTTCCTCTTTTCGTTTATTCATCAAATCCTTTACTTATTCCCTTTCTTTATCTTATTCTCTTTTTCTTTCTATAAATACACGTGTTGTCTTTACCTCACTTCCTTTTTCTCAGCCTTTACTCTTCCTGCAGCTTCGTCGTTCCTTTGGCTGCAGTAATTTAACGCGATTTATTCAACCCATTTTCCTTTGACCTTGGCGTCCCCCCCCTTTCTCTCTCTCTCTCTCTCTCTCTCAACAATTTATAAGTCTGTCTGTCTCTCTGTCCTCCTCCTCCTCCTCCTCCTCCTCCTCCTGCCCCCCCCCCTCTATTTCCTCTATTTCCCTCCCTACCTCCCCGTGGAAATAAGTGAAGACAGCTTTCCAAACACAATCTCCTTCCTCCTTTACAGGGCTGATAAAACTACGCGAAAATCTCACCATGTCTCTGTCCGACATTAGTTACAGAAGCGAGTAAAAGACAAAGAAAAATATACCATCATTGTCATCGCCACTGTCAGTGTCAATGTTATGCTCATCATCATTAACATAAAAATTTCCACCATTAGTATAGGGGAGTGAGTTGGAGGGAGGACAGAAGAAAGGCAGAGAACAGGACGACTCTGAGACGATTTGTCTGTGGCCACCCCTTACGTGGTTAAGGCGTCTGGGTATACTGTAGACAGATAGCCATAGTCATCGGCATAGCTATCATTATCATCATTATTGTCAACATCATCATCGTCATCGTCATCCTTCCTCCTCCTCCTCCTCCTCCTCATCATCATCATCATCATCATCATCGTCATCATCATCATCTTCATCCAGTGCCTAATTCCCAACTGGATATGACGTGAGACATGCCTGTTATATGGTAATTTGAGAACACGTTTTGCTATAGTAAATTATTTGTGAACACGTTTTACTCACACCATTAGCATGTCTATGATAATTAAAATTGCGCTCCCGAAGGGAGAGCTTGTGTCATGTTTTGCTCGACGTGTGTAGTTTTCTCTTTGTGTGTGTGTGTGTGTTTGAACCAAGTAACTCAAGAGTTTTTTTTTTATCCATTTATAACTAAGCCTGGTAGAACTGTTGAGGAACTTCCCCCGAGTTCACGTGTTGTTTCTGCGAACCATATGCCACAGAGCTAGGTCAGAATTTCACCCAGGAAAATCAACTTAAGTAGTTTTCTTATAAACGAGGCCAGAAATGGCGGATTATTAGAGAGGAATGCTGGAACAATGTGGTTCTTATTTGAAAATCTTTCAAGGGCAAAGGTCACGGGCAAGATCAAAGTTCGACCCGTGTGTCGGAGTGTGAATTAAAAAAATAAATAAATAAAACAGATTTGATCTGATTTTGACCAAACTTGGTGGAAGAGCTGAAGATCAGAGAGTGGGTTTACCAATGATTTCTAGGGGACAGTAGTCAAAGGTCAAGGTCACGTGGGAAGGTCAGCTTAAGCATTATGTAATCTGATTTAAATCAGTCTTGGCGGAAGAGTTCAGGTTATGGCAGCGTAAATGGATTCGATTATAAAACAATTAGCCTCAAGTAAAGGTCAAAGAAAAATGTCAGATGTCAAGGTCCCATAGCAGGTCAGCTTAACAGATTCAGTCCGATGTAGACTGATTTTGTCAGGGAAGAATTAATTAGTTAGGTTTGGGGAGAACTCGGTCAAAAGTCGAGATCACAGGGCAATGTAAAATGTTCGACCGTTCGATCGTCTGTGGCGCGTTTATGTTGCACTACGATTGCTTCCCCTTATAATTTTCTATATCTCGTTATTGCCATATGATTTTGTTTTAGAACATGAAGTTCCACTTCCAGTGAAACGTTCAAAGTTTTATCCCTCCATCAGCAAATATTTCTATAATGTTTATTACACTCTATTTGTAGTCAAAGAATGAGGCAAAATATAAGACGTTATCTTGCAAGGTATACTGAGGACTGCAGAATTCAGTCTTGCCTAAGAGAGCAGAAGAAAATGTAAAAAATTTGTATTGTTAGGCTAAGTACTGTGCATGCCCATATGCAGCACGTAAACAAGTACACCACTTCCTGCCTGAATTAAAAAAAAATGTCATTTTGATATAGCATCTGAAAACAATTCAAAGCAGCTTTAAAAAAAAATGTTTAACATAGAAAGCCAAGATGATGTAGGACACAGACACTATCAAACTATATTCATTGTGATACTGTACAACACATTTTGCGATACATAAGAAAAAAAAAAAAATCTAAACTCTCAATGGTCATTAGTGAATGAATGGCAGGTCTGTTTCACAGGTGTCCTTTCAGACTGGTAATGTCATTGCAAACTAACAAGCTACCGTCAGGCAGGGAAATTGTATATACGAAATGGTATACATGAGAGATTCATGCAAAGATATGGTACGAGCACACACACACACACACACACACACACACACACACACACACACACACATGCGCGCACGCGTACAGAGAAGTGTTTCAACCCAAAAAATGGTTACCTATCATTCAACCAAAGCACATACAAGTCCGGCAGCTGGATAGTGCATAGTATTATATATATATATATATATATATATATATATATATATATATATATATATATATATATATATATATATATATATATATATATATATATAATATGTCTCAGAGAGAGTATATTGTATTAGTACTTATCATTCTGTGTGTGTGTGTGTGTGTGTGTGTGTGTGTGTGTGTGTGTGTGTGTGTGTGTGTTCATTCCATGTATGAATTCTGTCTGTACTAATATATTTTCAGGTGATTATGGAATTGGTATAATATTAGCATATAAAATTTTTGTATACATTTGAATATTATGGCGAGTTTTGCTTACAGCAGATGAGAGCATTATCATTTGCGATTGACCATTGGTACCAGGGGATGATAGAATGATGCAAAGCTGATTACTGTAGTAAAGTTATATAGTGAGCAAAGAAGAAAGAGACAGGTAGTTGGAAGCCGTTCACCCCCTCCCGTGACGTCACCAGAGCGTGACTCAGGTCTCTATCTAGGTGGCATTGGGTGAGAAAGCGTTGATG
This sequence comes from Coenobita brevimanus, assembly GCF_032717465.1. Taxonomy (NCBI): domain Eukaryota; kingdom Metazoa; phylum Arthropoda; class Malacostraca; order Decapoda; family Coenobitidae; genus Coenobita; species Coenobita brevimanus. The sequence continues at coordinate 14,457,648 of NC_137066.1, forward strand.
CTGCTTCGCCCTTGTAAGGCTATAGACTACACAGAAGCAGTCAGACTAAAAGCACTTCCCCCACCTTGAGTAGTAAGCCAGCCAGGAGGTGTATATTGATTGTTTCTCCCAAAACAAAACCACAATTGAGAGAGACCTATGTCCGTATCGAACTGTTTCAGGCTGCTGTTTTTGCTAATATATATGGTTGATGATTTTGCTACTGCCAGGGGACATTTTTCGAACTAAAAAGGTTAGATAGTCCTTTCATTAACCTCTTTAATCTCAGGATACTGTCCTTAATTGGTTTTTATCTGGGTACATCAGTAACAATTTCCCATTTCTCAGTCACTTTCTCGAACATAAAACGAATATAAATGGAAAAATTATTATTTTACCCTTGCTATTTTCCAACGAAGTTCTCCTATGCTGAGGTTAGTGGCGGATATATCTAACCTCCCCAGTCAGAAAAAAAAATATTGGAAACTGAAAAAAAAAAAAATCTGCAGGTTGCAAGAACAAAATTTAATAACACGTCATCGTACTGAGGTGGTCCACACATATATTGCGAGCCTCAAGCTTATATATTTCATACCCATCGGCTACAGGCAAAATTATTCAGCAGAGAGAAGTGACGTGGAGTCAACTGTTAACCCTTTTGCTGCGGTGAGTTTCTGTGAGATGGTAAAATAATTGTCAGTGATAAGCTGGAGTAAAATCATGCCTGTTTATCCTAATTCTTAACCGAAGCAAAATGCAGAGGCGGTATTTTTGCATCTAAATCAGTCAACACATTGCCGATAAACTTTTCACTGTGCTGAAACAACTCTGGTATTTTGTGCAATGCACAGGAAAACCCTTCGTAGTCCAACGGTTATCCATAGCACGAGTAAGCTACATTACTTTTATGTTACTTTTTTATAGTAACAAGACGATTATATTCAGCAAAAGGGGAGTCAACTGGTACTGAAGATTGTAATGAGGACTGGATCCAACTTCTTCATTTTGAAAAGTCATCCTTCTATTATTATATACGGCTGTCGAGATTATGTGAATAAAATACGACATTCGTCACTGAACTATGGGGCTAATGAACCTAAACCTGCTGGATTTCAATTTCTACTTATTTGTCCAACTTACATTGAACCCTACAACCCACGGACGTCTCATATTGATATTTTTACTATCTCTGGACCAGTGATTCTCAGCTCTTCTGTCGTTTAACCTCAAGGCTTTATGTAGCCAGCCATTTATCCACCCACCCACGACCTCCACACAATAAAGGCATAAGGACACGAAACACAAAGATAGATGCCTTTATATCTTTAATATCAAGGTACTTTGAACATTAACTTTGACGAAAGAAGACAAAATACGGTTCACTCATATCAATCTGAATTAAACAAAAATACCAGCTCCATTATAAGTGGAAACAGTGCTGCTGCAGTGTCTCAGCCAGTTTTCTTATTTTGTAAATATTTCAGAAATATTATTTGATTTTTGGATTGATGTAATTACCCCCAGCCATGGGATTTTTTTTCACTTGGGGGTAAATTTATTTGTGGTTGAGAACCACTACTCTAGATGCTATTTTTCGATTAACCTTTATGGCTGTGGCTTTTATTTTTTTCTTCTACTAAAGGTGCTGGTGCAGCAGATACGGGATCAAGTGATTTCCCACTTATACTTGACCACGCATGTTGAAATTTTATTTGCACAAAATTATTTCCACAATCTTTGAAAGAAACTGAAGTCCATAGGTGATCCAATACCGCTGGGAAGGCAAACTGAAGAGGATGTTTTTTGTGTGGTTGGACAGCGTGGGTTGCCCAGGTGGGCGCTGGCCAGTGCAAGATCAAGAGAATTTCCAGGGCCGCGTTTTCGCCACATTTTCAAGTCAAGATCATCATGATATCCATTTTGACTGACATCGAGCTTCAAGTGAGCGTCGCGATAACCGGTTGGCAAGATTGTATTGCCTTTAGCTAGACGCCATCTATACTCATTCTTTGATGCGTCATGGCAACCTTGGGAGATTTTCTGCAAGTAGTGAAATTAAATGATATTTGTCATGTGACCAGCCAGATGGGGCTATTGGTGGAAATTTTGGCATCAGATGAAAGGGCAGCTGTACCGTTGTTGCTGGACATAAGGTAAATTTGTCAAAATCCTCAAGACCCTCACACTGTGGTAGTATATTATTAGGGAAACACAAGAGCAGCATTGCTCTGGGACCTGTGGTGTGGCTCTCGTTTCAAACAGTTTGCTGTAAAGAGTAACTGACCATGTCAAATAACCTTATATGAGACCACTTTTATGTCTCGATGGGCTTAAATGTAGATCTTTTACTAAAGTTGCTTCTAGATCGCATTACCATAGGTGTTATCTGACAGCAAATTTGAATTCTCCATAGCAAATAAACTTATGTGGGACCACTTTGGTCTCAGTATAAGCTCTATCTTTTTCTCTGTCGAGTTTGGTTTAATTAGGTAGTGCTGGGTTTGTATGCAAAATGGAAAGTCAGTATCAGCCACCCAAAATATCTCGGGAGGAACATTGACTAATCTTGACCAGTCACGCTCAAAATTCAAAATCCTTTTTACTTTTGGTGCTCGCGAAAACGAGTATCAGCACGATAGTCAAAACACGATATCAAGATTAGTCAAAATATCTTGACTTTTAACGTTGCGAAAACGCGGCTCACGTCTCCCCACGTGCAGATGATGACGTCGGCAGCAGTGGGATAGAAAAAGAAAACTGAGAAGAGAGAAAAAGAGATAATTGAACTGCACGAGATTTTATGTGATACTGAAAAATTTTAATTTTTTCTTTATTTTTTTAAAGACTAGGTTCATGGAGAAATTGGATTGTATTTAACCTCAATGCGCTTTACCAAATGTAAAAGGAATGCAGATTGCAAAATTGTTGCCGTTAGTTACACAAATGTTTAGAAATCTATAATTGCATCAGTAGTATTGTATAATTATTTTTATATAATTTAACTTTTGAACAAAACATAATTCAGCAAATCCTTATCCACATCCTTGTAAGAAGTGTCCCAACCTTCCCACACTGCCTTATTCCTAAACCCCTCCATACACACCAGCCTTTTTATCCCATAATTCTATACATCTCACTGCTAGCCTCACTGCTTCCCTACTCAGCAGTTCCCCAGTCTACACCATGCTTACACCTACAGTAACACCAAAACCACTGCCAGCCTGTCATCTCTTCCCTCCTGCCCATTCATTGTGAGAATGCTTCAGTCTCAACCCCTGCATAGCCCCCCTTATCACAACTGCCTACCCTTTGTAGTACAGTAATAGCATCTAACTTGAATGTAAGAGATTAGGGGATATTCATCAACATAGCCAGCCTCTTATAATCAGCTTGTAGTAATGTGGTTCTTTCCAATAAGTTAAACACAGGAAAGATTTCATTATGCATTTTATTTCACCAGTTTTTTTCTAGATTTTTGCTTTCTCTGATGAATCTGCAATGTTTCTGTTTAAGACTCTTATATAATGTGTTAAAGATATGTTATATTTACGTAATATGTTATATATGTTAATGTGTGTGTGTGTGTGTGTGTGTGTGTGTGTGCGTGTGTTAAAGTCATCCATCAAATCCAGGAAAACGGAGCACACAAGAACTGTCTGTCCCAATAGTCAGGAGAGGACTGGCGGGGAGATTGCAAACGAAAGTGGACTGAACCACAGCGGGTGACGTCACTGTGTACAACAGGAGAATGTTGCTCCGAGGTTGAGGAGACCTGGCAATTCTCTTGATCTTGGGGCAACGTTGCTAGTGGCCACCATGTTACGTGCGGGCAGAAGTTTGTGAGGTGACTTTCGTGATTTACAAAAACTAGAAATCTGATTATTCACTACTGTACAATTAAAGGGCACTTGCTGCACTGTACTATGGCATGTGTGTAACCTACGGGAGCAAAATCGCAAGTGCAACACTTTGCACTAAGCAAGTCGCGTGTGTGTAATATTATTATGGTGACAACTTTACGTTTTCCTTGTAATTTTTGCATTTTATCACTAAATACCTCGCTCTTTATTCTCGTTTATTACTACAAAGACCCTTACAAGGTATCAGAGTAACATACAGTAATTGAAGAGTTGCCACATGAGGGGAAAAATATATCACTTGACTTCACCAAAAAGATCCATTTACTTATTTTTCCTGCCATATATTACTAGTTATCCACTTACGAGAAAAATTTCTGTATCTAAAAGAAATTATCTTCTGACATAAAAAGCTACAAAAGGCAAGAATAACTTAGTAGTGAGAGTCACTTTATCTTGCTGGCACTGAATTGTCAGTTGCTGTTGTCTCATACTCACTATTACATTAATTATTTATTTCTCTGCATATGAAAAAGGGGTATTTACATATATGCACTATATTTCCCAAAGCATTTGGAGTTACAGACTGCTCAAAAGTACTCTCAGATCATCACTTTAACTTTCATCTGTGTGTAGTTCACTGCATCACCATTCGCTGTTGTCTCCTTATTCACCATGACTAATTTTGTATGTTCATACGTACTAAACCAGGATATTTAAACATATTTAGAATCTTTTCTAACACATAGAAGCGTTTGGAGGTGTGGGAGGCATGGAAGCATTTTCCCACACAAAGACCAGCCTTGCACTCGACACACAATGTCATACATGCTCCAGTTTAAGCCTTTTTTTTTATGACTTTCACCTACTCCCCATTGGAGTCAGTGTCAAAGATGTCACTAGGTGGTAGGTGGTGCCACCTGTTTGGCTGTCACCACATGGTTGGGCAGAGGGGAGGGGAAGAGGGTAATTGGGAGAATAAGGCAATGTCTTGAATCCATGGTGGCAAGTGAGTGACAGAGTTATCCAGCATCATGCAGGCCGGGGGGACCCATGTGACCCACTCAAGCATAATCAGGAGTCAGGGGAAAATAATTGAGCGTGCAAGATACGGAATTTCCTGCGGTCCCACACAAGCT
>NC_137066.1:14467622-14507622 GCF_032717465.1 Coenobita brevimanus
TCTCCTTCTATCTGTTTCATCTCTAGTTTCCCGTCTGGTTGTTCCATAGCTGCTGGTATAGACGGCCTCTGTTCTTCTCCCAGAGCCATCAATAGTGGTGTTCTGCAGCGCTCTTTCAAATCACGAAGTCTTTTCTTTTTATTCATCAGTGACATAGGCTGTACTTCTAACCCTACTGGTATCCACTAAAATGCTGATGACTTCACCCTTCGTCTTTCTATCCACTTCCCACAGCGTCCGTCTCAGCAGCTACTCCAACAATAAGAGGGATGAGGCTATGGCACAATTAATGTCTGGCTTGGCTCATATCTCTAACTGGGGTAAAAGTAATCTTGTTTTTAATGCATCAAAAGCTCGTCTCTTACATCTTTCGACCCGTCAGAATCTACCACAGGATTATCCTCTAACTTTTAATAATCCATCCATCCATCCATCATCCATTCCTATGTCGCCCCATAGAGAAGCGTAGGAACCCGAGGTTAGGCAAGTTGGTCCTGACATTTAAGATGAGAGTGACCAGCCTCACTCATCCCTGATTGGCATTACGTGAACAATAAACCCCAACCTATCCCTTGGATATAAACCTACACAGGCTCAATCCGATTGGAGCCCTTTAATTACCCATTAAACCACCAGGCGCCATAATTTGGTTATATGGTTACCACCCAGCGTAGTAAATGGTTTCTTAGTGTACAGGAAACCATTTGGCTTGTCACTTAGCGTAGTCACCCATAGGCAGAAAGAAGAGGAAAGAATGAGGGAAAGAAAGACAGAAGAGGGAGCATAAAGTCACAATTAGGCAGAAGAAACAGAAAAGAATGAAGGCAAGAAAGAAGAGGGAGTGTAAAGTCACAATTAGGCAGAAGAAACAGAAAAGAATGAAGGAAAGAAAGACAGAAGAGGACGGATGGAAGACAGGAAAGTGCAGACACACAAAGCAGCACTACATTGTGTGAACTCAATCCTGCATCATCTTTGAACATATTTTGGGCTTCATTCTTTCGAGATTTATCTTGGAAAAATCATAATTATTACCACTCGTGTAAAACCTGTTTCCAAGAGATTAGGTGTACTAAGACGACTCGGTGCCTTCGTTACTCATTCACGGTTGTTGACTTCTTACATGGGTTTTATTTACCCTTGTGTAGAATAGAATACAAGTCTCGTGTATGGGGAGGCTTTCCACATCTAGCTCTTCTCAAGAAGGTGGGGTCACAGGTTTTTCGTCTCATTAACTTTCCATCTCTTACTGGCTCCCTTCAACCTCTGTCCCTTCGCCGCACTGTTGCATCTTTATCTCTTTTCTTTCGCTACTTCAATGGTCACTGCTCCTCTGAACTGTCTGCTTGTATCCCTCCACCATTACGGCGGTTGCATAGCACCCGCCTAGCGACAAACTCTCATCCCATTTCTGTCCAACTCTCTTAATGCAAGAGTTATCCGTCACTCCCAGTCCGTCATATATGCAACAGGTCAAAACTGTCGTCTTTTGGCTGCATTATCTACTGCCTATGATCTTCAGTCTTTTACACGCAGTGTGTCAAGGGATTTCGAAATGAAAGGATCGTGAATTTGGCTCTGGGTTATCATGTTTTTATTCTTTCTTGATGGAAACAATTTGTGAGTTTCTAGTTTTTTGTTCCTTCTTCTGATTTCATTAATAAAATCATACACACACACAGTCCAGTCTGGAGATGAGGTGCTAGGGCCATTTTTTGTGCTAAACCCGTCGTGTTGTATGTACTTTACTGCACACACACACACACACACACACACACAGTGAAGTACCCAAGCTAATTTTTTGGCTAAACTTGTCGAAATGTAGTGTGCCTTACAAGCTACACACGCATGCTCACGCAGAGACAAGTATATGCGCATAAAACGCAGTAAGGGCACGTATGTGAAAAATAAATGCACTTACTGATAGATTTACATAGCAGGAAGCACTTTCTACATGCTAACGGAAATATACTGAAATTTCTCTCTCTCTCTCTCTCTCTCTCTCTCTCTCTCTCTCTCTCTCTCCACACACACACACACACACACACATACACTCTCTTCATTCCCACAAGCTGTTCAATAAATTCCATCGTCCACCCCGTCAGCACGAGATGCCTGTTGCCAGCGGGGTAATTCCGTCAAGAGACGACAACAATGGTAATAATAACAGCCAGTCCTTGTCGCTCCTTTGGGGCGTAGGGATCCGTGGCTAGGCTACCGTAGTTCATGTAACTTGACCCTTTTACTCTGGTGAGGGCTTTGTTTTTATTCATCCTGACTTTAAGCCATTTTATTCTATCTATCTATATACCTAGGCTGCTTCCCCCAAGGAAAGGGAGGTAGCCGAGACAGGACAACACACTCCCCATTTACTCATCCATTCAAACACATTCATTCGCATCTTAGCCCCAAAGGGGAGAAGGGACAGATCCTCACCGCACCACACCGCACAAGGGTCAACTGCGCAGTGCAATCAGTGACATCCGCAGCAGGGCCCGACAGCAGAGCTGGTTTACCCCTGCCACATCATAATAGACCCATCCCCTTACCCGCACCTGACCTGACTAGCTGATCAGACCAAATGCGGGAGAATATCCCCTCAGGGCTGCGTCATCATTTATTCATTCACAATATCTCTCCATTGATTTCTGTCACGCACAGCCACTCTTCCTTGCTCAACAGACATCCCTCTCGCATCCAGCGCTCTCTTCACACTGTCCATCCATCCTATTCGTGGTCTCCCTTTCAGCCTTACACCTCTCACATCAGATCTAGTTATCTTTTTCACCAATCGCTCATTATCCATTCTCTCCATATGCCCAAACCTGGTACTCAAGGAAATAATAAAGCAACGTATAACCCGTCCATTACAAAAATTCTTTCTGTCTAAATAAAAGGGTCTGGAGACGAGAAGAACACCCATCAAATATGTCATATGATTTAAAGCGAACGGACCGTACAGTACGTCACCATCTTACGTATGTACCTGGCAGGGGTTAAATGATGATGTGGCCACTTCTTGTTGGCGAACCATGGCGCATAAACACACACGCTGCCCACCTTCACCTGGAGATTTATACCAACCATGTCACCGAGGTACCTTTAACAAAAAAATAAAAATAAAACTCGGTAATGTTAACCATTTCACTTAGAGAGAGAGAGAGAGAGAGAGAGAGAGAGAGAGAGAGAGAGGGAAGGGGGGGGGGAGGATGGAATATTGGTCTATAAGCGGATTTAGTTCTAAAGATGATTTTCATGGTAGCCAGACTAAATATAAAATAAGTTGCACTAATAAAGGTATTACGCTGGATATAGGAAAGCATCGAAAAGAAGCATCAAATAAGGATGGTTAATTGGGGTCACCAGGGGACGTATTTAATCAATTTATTCTTACCAACCGAAGACGTTATTAATCATATTAGGAGACAGATTCCTCTTTGTGTTCTTATATCGACATTAATAAGCATCTGCTTTAGAGACCTTTTTTTTGGAGTCAATTAAAATTTTCACCAGATAAAAAGAAGTATATAACTATAACTAAATTAATACACCGAACGATTATGGGTTAGAAGTTTCTTCTAACAAATACGAATAGTTCATTTCTTCCTTCCTGTCGTTGTTTCTTTGTCCCCCCCCCCATCTCTCTCTCTCTCTCTCTCTCTCTCTCTCTCTCTCTCTCTCTCCAACGTCCCCCCTCTCTCTCACACACACACACACACACACACACACACACACACACACACACACACACACACACACGAAACGGAAAATGGATATAACAATCCTAAATAACTGATGCGTTGTCATGATGTAATGAGAGCTGAGGTGGTGAAGACGCGGATGATTAGGAAGGGAGAAAAAATGACTGGAGGAAGGAAAATTATTTGAGGGAGGGGAGGAGGAAATACACATAACGTGAGGTAAAAAGAAAGACAGATCATTGCAAGAAAGATCATGTTTGAAGGAAAGGAGAAAGATAATTTAAGGTAAGGTGAGAGGATTGGTGATTGCAAAGAGGATATTATATTAGCTCCTGAACTGAGGGAGAAAGATAGGGGACTTGAGGAAGGAAGAAAACTTGAAGAAAGAAAGAAAGATTCTGGAAAAGGAAAGATAATTTACTGGAGGAAGGGACAAGAATGACGAGGTATACAAAAGAAAGAATGATGACTGACGACAGATGAAGTGGAAAATAGACACTGGCTGAATAGACTTGGTCGACTCTTAAGCTACTTCCACGAACAGAATGATAATAATGGGGCTTAAGAGCGACCACATGGACGGTCTGCACAATGCCAGGATGATGATGGCAAAGAATAAGATGGTAGACAACGAAAGGCGAGGGTACTGGATAGGGGATGGAAATGGATAGGGAGGCATTGGAGGGAAAGATGACGATGACAGGAAGGACATGAGGGTCAGAGATGAAGACGAAATGCAGGATATGGATGATAAACTTAATACAGATGGATATTGGAAGGAGGTATAAAGAATTAAAAATTACAGGAAAGAAGAGGACGAAAATGAAAGGAAGGAAGAAGAGGTTGTGAAGATGGTAGAGGTTACTAAGCTGAAGGATGATGATAGGGATGATGAGGGAATGACGACGTACTATAAGGGAAGAAATGTGGCAGATATAAGTTGTGGAGAATGAAAGTAGGTAGTGCTGAGGAGGGGCTGAGGTGAAGATGGTTAAGGGGTGTTTGAGGAAGGGTGAGGAGGGGTTGGGGGTGTTTGACTCAGGAAAGACATCAGTATGAAGGATACCTGATGCCTGACAGGGATGAAGATACCAGGAGAGATATGGAAATCGTGACAAAAATATGTAAAAGGAAACAGAAAGTGAGGGTAGATGATATGCTGTTAGTGACTAGGAGATTAAAGTGTATGTAGATGGAGGACATGAGGAAGAGATGAAGATGAGGAATGACAAGAAAGAGAGAGAGAGAGAGAGAGAGAGAATAAAGATGAGTGGAAGAGTATAAGGAATTATATCAGTGGAGGGATAAAGGCACGTGGACTAAGACATAGGGCGAAATAGATTTGATCTCATCACTTTATTTTTATATACAAGAAGGGCAAATAGCGCTATGGAGAAGCTAGCGCTGTAACTTCGGTGACCTTCGTTTTGCTTTATTCATGTTGTCTGTCAGTGATTGTACTGAGGCTCAGAATGGCCATTGTGACTGGTGGAATAAACGAAAAGCATTTTCCATCCTTTTACAAGTCGAGTTCTTTCGTAGCTGAGCAAAATTGTTTGTACGCAGCATAAAAACAATAAAACAATGTTAACGATATTATAGATGTTAAAACAAGACTACCCGTCATCTGTGAGGTAGGTAGACTGTAATAATAGTTAGATGAAAACTTGACTATAACGTATCCATGCTGGATGACTCCCAATGCTGGCTGAGTGATATGTGAACTCAAGTTGTGACTCTAAACATCTTTTATTAACAACTTTTCCTTCTACAATCAATACTCTCTGAAATTTGAGTTTTCGACAAACACACAGATATATATTGTACAAAAATAATGACCATCAACTTCGTCAACCTGGCTCAAAAATATTTTATTGTGTCATAAAGGATGTGGAAAAGGTAAATCATAAGAGTACGATGATCATAATATAATCATCATAATAATAATAATAATAATAGTAATAAAAAGACGAATGCAAACCTCCCAGCATGGCATTAAATAAAATTTGGCTCAAAATTGGCAAGAAGCATAAAATAGCCAAAAAAATAATAATAATAAAAATAAATAAATAAATAAATAAATAAAATAAAATTCATAATAAAATTATTGTAAATGGTGTATACCCCCCGCAAATGGTGAAAGCAAAGGGCGAACTTGGAGTTTAGCGTCCTAAACTCCCGGTGTCACACCGAGTGATATGGTAGCACTGGCAACACACTGGTGATTTGTGTAGAGACAAAATACACCTACCTACCCCCTTCATGGTGCAGTACTGGCATGATGCTCATTCCCTTCAATATGCCTGAGTGCACCACTGGCACAACGAGTGGTCCTTTCCTGACAGTGGCCTTGGCTGCACTGCTGGTCGGGCTGGTAAAGTGTGTCGCCCATTCATAAACAACACTTGAACTTCTACTAGGGTACAAGACTTACTGGCAGCATATACATGAAAAGTTTGGTCTTTGACTCCAGGAACTGAGACCATCTGAACACCAAATAAGGAGGATTGATTAGTACTGGGCACACACTGGTGATGTTAAAGATGAGCAGGGAAGAAAGAAACTCCCGCAACTGTTTGTGCTTGCCAAGTGTGTGTTGACTCTGAGTCATGGAAATGCTGAACCTGAAAGTGGGTTTTCCATTAACATGTCTATTCTTGCAGTCCATGGTTAGAGCCTTGGAGAAGATATGCTCACTGCCTGGCAAATTGTGAGAGAGCATCTTGTGAATGCTGGCGGTGTAATGGGCATCCAAGTCACTTCAAATCTTCTGCAAGCTGTGAGACATTCCTACCAGAAATACCAAGCTGACCTTGAGGCCAAGAGAAAGGCAAGGGAAGATGAGCAAAAAAGTAAAGAGCAACAAGAGAAAGAGGCAACAGAGAACAAAAGGAAGTACGAGGAGGTTAAGAAAGTAAAGGAAACAGAAACAGAGATCAAGTTGAAAAGTTCTGCGTTCACAGTGGTTGATGCAGCAATTTCTGAAGGTAATCAGAAACTTCAAAATGCTCTTCATCAACGCGTAATGTCCAGAACTGAAACACAGAATGCTCAGGCACAAACTGACATGGCATTGGAGATAAAATGTTCTCTGGAGAAGGAAATCTGTGAGCCCAAGGAACGAACAATTGACATTCGGGGAGGCGGTAGCAGAATCGGTAGAGAGGCTGCCTGCAGTCCTAATGGACCCAGGTTCGAATCCCGGTTGGGACAGGGAACAGTTTAAGAATTTGAATTTCATAAAAAGCAGACTTTTCTGCCCTACCAGATTACCCGCCGACATGTCAAAGTACCCCTTCTAATACCAGTATACCAGTCCTGTATGAGACAGCCCTAGCATGTATTCAGTATGGATGGTGGGTGTCAGCACTGAAGTGGTGACATGTGGAGATGTAGGAGGACTACTGGGCCCCAAGGAGAACTACTGGGACCTGGGGATAGGCCCTGAAGCCTTTGCCCAGAGTCGGACACGTAAAACACACACATGCACCACACACACACACACACACACACACAAGGAGTCAAGGAGAACAGACGTGCATCGACAGCGTTCCATACCTAGCCAGCACGGCCAGTGACATTACCTAAATTAGTATCTTTATATGAGTCAAGCTCTGTACCAGGTTAGACTAAATGATTTTTTATTATTAAAAAAAAATAAGAAGAAATTTAAACACGACTTGTTAAAACAGAAAAGAGAACCGAGTGGCGAAAGAATGTGCTCAGTCAGCTGAGGTTTGTTTAGACTACAGCTGCACGGGGAATGTAAGTACATGTACTCTGTGCTTTTAGTATTGCAAAATGGACACATACTTTAGTAAAGCAAATTTGGAAAAGAAAAGGGATAAAGGTAGAAAGCAAGATGATGATTTCTACCAAGAACTGGTTGAAGTGGAGACTCACAATAGACTGGTTGAACGTGTACACAAACTGGAGATGGTTTTCAAAAATGAAATTGATGAAATAAAGAAGCAGATGCACTTGCAAAAGGAAGAAGTAGAAAAACTAGGAAGGGAGGCCAACAAGAAAGACACAACCATCAGTGAACTAACAGTGGAATTGAGTACACTTAGGAAGAAAATGAGTGAAATGGCAAGTACAGTAGTCAATCATGAGAGTATTATGGAAGAGTTCAAAAATGATACAGAGACAATTAGGCAAGTAAGCAGTCTGATAGACCAGAGCAGTGATATTGAGGAGAAGATAACACAGGTGAATGAAGCTGTGCAGCGCTACAAAAATGATGTGGAAACCACGTATGCTGAAATGGTGGAAGTAAAGAAAGACTCAGAAACAAGGGTAGAGGAATAAAGCATTAAAAAGGAAGTGAAAAGAATAATCCAAAACAACCCAAAGTTAGTCAGAGATTCAGTAGATATCAACAAATCTATAGTAATCACTGGTATAGAAGAGGAAGAAGTAAAAAACAAGATCACAAGAGACAAAAAGGAGATGGCAAATGTAATGAGCTTACTGAAAGAAGTATCAGAGGAAATCTGTAGTAAAGATATAGAGGAACACAAAAGGTTAGGGAAATACGAAAAAAGCAAGACAAGACCTCTAAAGGTAACTTTCCAGAGTGTAAACACTGTGGAGGAGATACTAAAAAATGCAAAGAATCTAATGGAAAAAGAGGAGTTAAAAAATGTATGGATAAAAAGATGCCTGACACAAGAGGAACTGAAATTACTGAAAGAGAAGAGGGAGGAAGCAAAAACAAAAAATGAGGGAAGATCAGAAGAGGAGAAGAACACATTTTTTTACAAAGTAATAGGATTGCAGGTACGAAAGTGGTACACAAACAGGATGGAATAAAAAGGAGGAAGGTAGTAGAACCATGTCATGACAAGTATATAAACAAGATGATAAAGTTGATGTACTCAAATGTGGATGGAATGGTATCTATATTACTAGAGATGAATGATTATGTCAGAGAAAATGAACCACATATAATATGCCTAACTGAAACAAAATTAACACCAAGGATATCCAATGACATACTAAACTTAGAGGAATACAATATATGGAGAAGAGACAGAAATTAAAAAAAAAAAAAGAGGAGGAATTATAATATTAACTAAGAAAAATCTAAAAGTCAATGAAATAAAACTAGATATACCAACACAAGTAGAAATGATTGCAGTAGAGATCAACACATCTGAAGGGAAAGTAATTGTAGCCAATTTGTACATGCCACCCAGATCAAACACATGGGAAAGAGACGAATATGAAGACCTGGCAGAGAGAACAATTCAGAGTTTAAGATCATTACTCCATAAAATGGAAGAGAAATCGGAAAGAATTATACTAACTGGAGATTTTAATACAAATATGAATTGGAATACTCTAGATATAATTAGCCAAGAAAGCTGTTGGGACCAAAAGTTCCTGGATCTCGTGCAAGAGTTTTTCCGAACGCAACATGTGAGGGAAACCACCAGAAAAAGAGGACTCGATGTACCTTCAATGCTAGATCTAATATTTACTAGGCAAGAAAATGATATTGACAGTTTAATATATCACCCTCCACTCGGCAAAAGCGATCATGCAGTACTAAATTACAACTTCAGTATAGCATATGACATAGTTAACAGCAATGAAAGTTACATAAAGAGCCTAAACTATAAAAAGAGAAATTATCAAGACCTAAAGAAGTATTTCTTAGAAGTTGATTGGGAAAATGAGCTTAGAGGACAAGATTTAAATGCTGTATATAAAAAATTCTGTGAATTTTATGAAATAGGAGTCCAGAAGTACATCCCACAGCACAAAGAAGCAGATAAGAAAATACATAAATGGTTCAATGCAGAATGTAAAAAATCAAAAGAAAGAAGAGATTTGTTGTGGAATAGATACAGAAGACACAATAGTGAAAGGGCGTATAATAATTACAAACAGGCAAGAAACGATTATACAAGAATAAGGAGGGAAGCCCAAAAACAGTTTGAGGAGGATATAATAAATAAAAGTAGTGATCAACCAAAGCTATTTTACAGCTACATCAGAAGCAAAACCAAAGTAAAAGATATAATACAATCTATTGCGGACGAGGGAATCACCTATACACAAGAGAAAGATATTTGTGAAGCGCTGAATAAGAATTTCCAATTAGTTTTTACAGAAGAAAAAAATTTTGAGAGGGACTATGTGGAACATGCATGTCCACACATACTACCAGATATACAAATATCAGAAACAGTAATACAGGAGGAGTTAAGTAAATTAGACAGAGGAAAAGCAAGTGGTCCTGATGAAATTTCATGTTGGGTACTACGAGAATGTGCAAAGGAGTTAAGTAAACCATTATTTTTAATTTTCAAGAAATCCTTGAGTCAAGGTAAACTACCTGATATTTGGAAGAAAGCAAATATTGTCCCCTTATTCAAGAATGGAAATAGACAAAATCCACTCAACTACCGACCAGTATCACTGACCAGTGTTGTAAGCAAGGTATTAGAAATGCTTATAAGAAAAGCTTGGGTAAATCACCTAGAAGAACACAGTATGATAACAGAAAGACAATTTGGTTTCAGAAAAGGAAAATCATGTGTTACTAATCTGTTGAGCTACTATGACAGAGTAACAAACACAATACAGGAAAGAGAAGGATGGGTGGACAGTATCTATTTAGATTTCAAGAAAGCATTTGACACAGTACCACACCAAAGACTTTTATGGAAACTGTTCCATCAAGGAGGAATTCCAGGCAAACTGTTTTGTTGGATGCAAGATTTTCTCATAAAAAGAGAAATGAGAACAGTACTAAGGGGAAACTACTCATCATGGAAAGAAGTGACTAGTGGAGTACCACGGGGTTCAGTGCTGGCACCAATCATGTTTTTAGTGTATATAAATGACATAAACAGTAACACTGGAAATGAAAGCTATCTGAATATGTTTGCAGATGACGCAAAAATACAAAGGAGAATTACTAACACAGACTCTTGTAAAGAGCTACAAGAAGAATTAAATAAACTTTATGAATGGAGTAATACGTGGCAAATGGAATTCAATGTGGACAAGTGTCATGTAATCAAGTTTGGTAAAAGTGGAAAAAGACTTGATTGGGATTATACGTTAGGAAATAAAACCCTATACACATCAGAAAGAGAGAAGGACCTAGGTGTGATTATCAATAACAGACTATCTCCGGCTGACCACATCAGTGAAAAGGTACGGAACATGTATACACTGCTTGCAAATATGAGAATAGCATTCACATACATAAGTGAAAACATGCTAAGAAAGATAATAACATCATTCATTAGACCAACCCTGGAGTATGCATCAGTAGTCTGGAGTCCTCATCTCAAAAAACACATAGACAAGATTGAAAAAGTTCAAAGGGCCGCTACAAGATGGATACGAAGCTTAAGGGACCTAAGCTACGAAGAAAGACTAAAAAAACTGAATCTACCAACACTACAGGAGAGAAGGAAAAGAGGTGACATGATAATGCTATATAAATGCATATTAGGGAAGGAGAAAATAGACATAAATGATTACTTAACATATGGGGAAGCATCAGCAAGAGGACACTGCAAAAAACTGCATAAGAAGAGAGGTGATAAAGACGTAAGGAAATTCAGTTTTCCAAACAGAGCAATTGATCAATGGAATGCACTACCGAATGAAATAGTGTGTGCCAAAACAATTCACAAATTTAAGGATATGTACGATAAATGTAGTTTAAGACACGGGACAGTACGAGCTTGACTCATTCCTGTAAAGATACAATTAGGTAAGAACACACACACACACACACACACACACACACACACACACACACACACACACACACACACACACACACACACACACACAAGAAATAATGATTATTCATACTTTGGAATCCAATAATGTTCCAGACGTACTATTTGATGTTGGATCTTTAATGTAGAAGACACAAAATGTTGTGCTGTTATTTCCATAGTAAACTAAGGTGGTTTCCATTAAATATATGCATATTGTAAGATTAATTACCGTACTCTTTGAAGGACATCTTAGCATCTTTGAGTTCAGTTATTGTTGCTGAGCCAGAACAGAATACTGATGTTTCAATTCACACTAAAATAAATCAATGCATTATGTTTTTAGTTATGTTTTATGACCTACCCCTTGATTCATGGTTAACTTATAAAAGAAAACTTTAGAAAACTATAGTAACGAGCATGAAAAAGCATAAATTCTAATTGCCAGTGTCATAAATTAATAATAAAATTTCACTGAAAAAGGCATAACATCGTAAAATTTCTAAAACGTGGCTGGAAGGAATGCGAATACTCAACCACAAGCCTAGGAGGCAAGAATACGAAATTTATTATATTGTACATTTACCTGGGAAAAAGAGGTTTTATGGAAAACTAAGCCCAATTATGATTTATTTTATTATATACGTTTACTTTAGAACATCTTTAAAACCACCTCGAGCCTCAGTTTAACTGTAAATGAAAAGGAAGAAGGCCAAAGCACACACACACACACACACACACACACACACACACACACACACACACACACACACACACACACACACACACACACACACACACACACACATACACACACACACACATACACACACACGCACACACACACATACACACAAACGGGGAACGGGGGTGGGTAGATGAGCGGGTGGGTCGGTTGGTAGGCTTGGTGGTTAGACAGTGTAAAAATGCGTCCATGGGGAATGGGTGCGTGGGTTGGTAGGTAAGAAGTGTGTATGGGGTGGATGAGCAGGGCTTGATAGGTGGATGGTCGTGCTGTGGCAGGTTGGGGCAGCATAGGTGGGTGTGTCCATGAAGTGAATAGGTTGGTTCTTGGGTGAGTTTGGCTGGGCAGGGTGGTGGGTGAGTGGGTATTTGGCAAGGGTGGGTTTATGGGTAGGGTAGGTAATGGGAAATAGGTCCATGGTGAATAGGTGGTTGGTTGGCAAAGGTAGATGGGTGAGAGAGGGGCAGGGCGATTTGAGTGGGTATGGTGCTGTCTGTTGCTGTAGCTTGGGTAGAATAGTGGGTGGGAAGTAAGAAAACTGGCAAATGGGAGATAGGTCCATGGTATGATTAGGTCCATGGCGAATATATCTTTGGGGAAATGGACCTGAGAATCGACATAGTTTCAGTGGGTAAAACGGGGCACTGTGGTTCATCTTCCAAAGGAGGTCGGCCCTCATGGGTCCCAGGCTATACTGGTATGCACAGACAGTTTCCTACCCGGATCACCCCTGGTTCGGTTCCAAATATATATATATATATATATATATATATATATATATATATATATATATATATATATACACGGTAAACTCTCATTTATACATCGTCACAATATCTGGCCCAAAGCATAATCCAGCACTGCTGGTTCGGCTCTGTGAAAGCAATATCCGACGAGATCATGCAATATCTGGCGCCGAAATGAGACATAACTGGCGGTTCTATGCAATATCTAGCAATGAAGCATCTCAAACTACTCATAATCGGTAGCCAACTGGCACTGTATTACTGTAGTGTATCATTATTGCATTTTATGCTTAACCCTGCAGGTTGCAAATAGGTCCCAAGGTCCATTCTAAGAAATTGCATTTTTTACCAAAATGTCAAGGTTTGATTAATTAGAAAAAAATACATTCATGTATAAGGAACTAATATGCATCTTTCAATAAAATATTTGGGCTCTACTTACCATATGAGATCTGTGATAATGATGGGAAGTTGTGTATCAAGTGGTGTTTGGTGGCAGAGCAACTGTTGCCATCTCGGTGGGTGGTAGGTTTCTTAGTGTATATGGGATGTTGTTTTCATGAGTTTTCACACTATTTGCCCATGTTTTCCACAAAAACAAAAATACTAATATATGCATATTGTATCTCACATGATTTATAAATAATTTTCGAAATATTTTCTTTCAAATAAACATGGTAACACTTTCACAGTCTTTGGACGCGGATCCATGTCCAACCTGAAACTGCCCAACCAGCTTTCATATTAGCCATAAATCGTGCATTGTGTCTAGTGTTTTGATATTTGGTCTGATATTAGGCTGACTGAATTTCCAGTTCGGTGATACTATTGTCATTCATGGCAAAATTTTAAAGCGTGACTAAAAACGCTTAGAAAAAATAGTGGTATAAGCATTTGTATGCAGTCTTTCAAACTTTATGCATCACATCTTTTTTTCTTTGCGCAATATCACTTTCTTTTTCCATTCATCAGATTCTACAAAGTCTCAGATTTGAAATGGTATAAAAACAAATCCAATAATCCAAATATTTCAGGGCGAAAAAAGGATCAGAACAGAAAAACCCAGGCTTGCATGTTTGGTATAAACATACTTATGCGCTCTTTCAACTTATAACCATTTTACTTTATGCAATATCATTGTCTCTTTTTCTTTTATCTTATTCTACAAAGTCTCAGCTCTGTAACAGTGTAAAAATAAATCCACTTATCCAATTATTTTTAGGGTGAAAAAAAAAAAAAAAGATTGTAAATAAAAAATCGAGCGCGTGGCAGGGAAGGAGGGAGGGAGAGTGGGACAGGGGAAAAGTGGGAGGGTTCTGCTGGTTGTAGGGGGATAGGACCGCAAAGGTACTACTTCTTATTGATAAAAATAATAAAGTTTCAAGATCCTCATATATTATAACTACTGTTTACTTACTAATTTCATTTACCTTGATTTACTATAATTCAGTACACTGACAGGCTGTGGTAGTCTCTCATACAGGCACCAACACACAGAACAACATCATAGAACACGCTCTTCCCAGACTGTGAAAATTAAGATCTTGTGATGCGTGCATGTCTGATGGATGCAGAGAGTGTCTGGGGAATGGGTCATATGCTAATACCGTTCACCAGCTTCCTGCCACAGCTTTTAGTCGTGCGCAATATGCTGCCACGATCATGGCCAGGAGACCCCTAACGATAAATTATGACCATTTACTCACAGGAAAGTTTCTAGAATAGGGAGTCGAGGGGGATAGGAAAGCAAAATCCTGCCTGATGCCAAATATTGAGCCAATGGAGGAACCATGCAGTATCTGGTGTTTCACGTTATTCAGGATACGGCCTGGCTGAATTACACCAGGTAACTGAGAATTTACCTCTCTCTCTCTCTCTCTGTATTTAGCCTATATACATGTACACACACACACACTTAAATGTACAGAGGGTATCCCTTGAGGTACGTGAGAAAAAATTGTAGGTTATTCTTTGGCAAATTCAGAGAAAAATATAAGTGAATAAGTACAATTGCCATATCGGCATGGGTCGAATCCTCAGCAGGTAAGGATGAAAAATTACTGATGATATTGTCGGTTCATAGTGAGGGCTTTGTTGCTCAAGCTATCACCAGTAACTGAAGGTTCTTAAATTCGTCGTGGGTCATACTATACATGTATTTGTGTCCGGTTTTAATCTGTTCATTAAATTATAATTAGAAGTTCATTTCCACTTCAATTTTTTCAATAGTTTATTATTATTAATTTGATTAACAGTAATAAAACAGCAAATTAATTCTTTTTTTTTTTCTTTTTAGGTAAGTTGTTGCAGTTTATCACAGTAACACAAAAGACGTAAGTAGCAGAGTACTCAGTGTAAATGCACGGGTTTACACTATATATATACATATGTGTGTGTGTGTGTGTGTGTGTGTGTGTGTGTGTGTGTGTCATAAAAAGAAATTATGCATGCATCTTCGAGCAACCAGCCATTTGATGGCAAAATTCCAGTGTGTAAATTTCTTGTAGATTGAGTAATGTTTACAGGTCGCACAATTAATCTAAAGTTTCCATAACTATACAAATCAAAAACTTTTTTTTTAATATTCATTCCTAAAATACCGGTACCCTGGGTAGTTCTCTTGATTATTCATTAATTTTACTATATTTTCGGAACATTTGCATACATCATTCACACTTTCCTATTATAGACTGAATTCGATGGCTACAACTAGATCTAGCTCAGATATATAGTTGGTTGGTCAACCACTTGCTGAGTTTTTCAGAGTGAAGCAGCCTAATTGTGGAGAGGTATTATGATCCCTGTACCGTCATCATGAAGAAGCATCCTCGGAGGCTTGTGTGACTTTCACAGTGAAACAAGTAGCAAAAATCTGGGATAAAGCCACGATTCCAGTCATTGATTACTACCATCTTCCAGTAAAGGTTCGGGAGTTACAAGCTCAACACACAAAGTTGAAGAAAAGCAAAACGAAAAGTTCTGGAAAAGTGCTGGAAGACAAGAAACAATTCCAAAAACATCTGCATGAGCTTTTTGGCATCTCCCACTGTGACACATTCTGCCTGATGAAGATTTAGATGATTGAGATTTTCTCACGGACCAGGACCATCTACCAAACGTTCCCGACGTATTTCTGTTGTCGGTGGCCAGGTGGCTTTGGCTGTTGACAGGACTCAATCAGTGATTGGAGAGCAGCTCATATCCTGATACCTTTTGCATCTCAACTTGGCCACAATGTAAATAAGTTGGATATCAGCCGAAGCACTATCAGAAGGATACGAAATGCTCATCATACATCTTTGGCAGCAGAACTGAGACTAAAATTTATTCCCACTGTTCGTCTGACTCTTCACTGGGACCTTAACCCCTAAATGCCTGGATTCTTTCGACTGTACCGGCGTGAAAATCTGTATATGGAGCCAATTTTACGACTCTTACAGAAATAAAAAGTGTTATGCCCAAGGTTTAGAGCTTGAATTTACACACCTTATGCAGCAAACCAAAGCATTCTAGACCAACTGGTTGAGCTATAGCCTGTCAAAGATCGTCAAAAATTGACACTGACAACCCTTGCATATAAAAAGAGAGAAAAAAATTGCATCAACATCATTTCTGGTACTACACAATGAAAGATCTTCACTTTACACACCAGAAAATATATATATATCAGTCTCATATGTCAAATGTTTACCATGTAGCCACAGAAAGAAAGTAGCTGGAGGTGACAGGAGTATGAAGGGGTGGAGGGAGTATGAAGGGGTGAAGGGAGGAGCATGAGGGAGGATGGTGGGGGGGTGTGGCATGGAAAAATCAGCTTTATAGAGTTGGTAGGAGGAGCTGTGAGTCCAGTCACAAGCGAGGGAGGAGTAGAAGGAACAAAAGGTTTGGGGTAGAGCATGGGGTAGAGGTAGGTGGCGAGAGGACAGTGGGGGAATCACCCCACCCCCCACCATGGGTAGGAGCCCGGATCCTCCTCCCTTCCTACTCAGGACCTAGTTCTCATTGGTTTGCATCGATATACATCACAATCGGGCCAAAGCTTTGTGTCCACAGTTTATTACAAAGGCTCCTTTATCAATCCTATCAGGCATCAAGTGAAATTCTGGAAAAGGATCGATCGATCCTATTAGTACTTTAGGGGATAAACTCATGTCTGACATGACTGATTGGGATGTCTGATCGCATACCGATGTTCGTTTCTGGTGAAGCAGTAACGAAATTTTTGGCTGTCCCCAAACTCGTTGAGGGAAAAGCAGAACCGACAGCAAGGATTATTGGAGCAGTTCTAAAAGAATGGAACATTGAGGATCGTATCAAGTCCCTGTGCTTTGATACAACAGCAGTGAATACTGGGAAGAAATTCGGAGTGTGCCTTAGGACTGAACAGATCTTGCAAAGGACTCTTCTACTGTATATCTTACTTGTAGATATCACATTTTTAAAATTGGGCTGGGGACATTGTTCAAGTTTTTTTTTTTCCTTGGCTCAAAAAAAAAAAAAAAAACAGGAAGTCCAAATATTTCTTTCTTAGTTAATTTTAGGAAGCTCTGGCCAAAGGCTTGTCAGAATGAGTTCCAAACTGTCCTGGAGGATGAAAGAGTGAGATTGACGGTTGAGAAATGGCAAGACGTCTTAACATTTGCTCATCAATAACACCCCTTCCAGCAGCCTCGAGATGATTACAAGGAACCACTTGAGTTAACGGTAGTGTTTTGGGGAGAAGTGCCTAATGGACGCCCACTTCTTCATTCAAGGCTCCAGGAGCAATCCATGAAGCCAGATTGGTGGCGACGGCCATTTATGCTTTAAAGCTGTGGGTATTCAGGCACAAGTTTACTTAAGCAAGAGACCATCACCAGTCCACCAGTTGCAGACAACACCAGACGAACAGTTTCTGGAACAGTATTGGCGAAATGTCTGTTTGTCATCTGACACTACGTTCGAGCTTGGTTCACTGTTGACAAACGTTCCACTGCTTCACTTATTGACATTACTGTAGAAACTTCCACTTTAACACAATGCAATCATCACAGACGCAGCCAGTAAGGCGTTTACGGTGTTTCTATTGATGATAAAAGGGAAATGACTGCAAATATGGGCACACTCCAGAGTCAAGACAGACCTTGCCACCTTGATGCTCATGCAGATACAGCTGAAAAAAAAACTTCCAGAGCCGTTAACCACCAAGACCAAGAAATTATTCACTGTACTGGAAATAAACTATGAATTCCTTTCGATGATCCAGAGCAATGGCCGGAATCAGACTCCTATATGGCCGGAAAGGCATGCATGGATAGCCTCATGGTAATCAACGATACTTCTGAACTTGGAGTTTCATTGATCACAGAATTCACCAACTCAGGAAGGATAAGAAAAGAGAATCAGGTGCAATGCATGTTCCTGGTAGTCGAACAGCACTGCTAATTATACCCAAAAGCAGCTAATAAAAGATACTTGCTAGAATAGGCCAGTAGGGTAGAATAGGATTCTGTGGAGTTATGTAGAATAGAAGTTATACATTAAAATAAGTATGTATGAAATATTATGTGCAAATATACCTATGGACACATACAGGGTTAGTCGTTGCTGTGAAAATATTCGACATTTGTCAAGGTACTTGGCATACATTTTTTAAAAACTTCATAAGCGTTGTGCGACCCTTAATCGTGCAGGGAATAGATTGAAACTTCCATAGGAAACTTCTTTCATTAAATGTGATTGACCGGCAAGCTGCTAGAAATAACTTATGGAAAAATATTTTTTAACATCCATGATGCACCCTGACATATATATATATATATATATATATATATATATATATATATATATATATATATATATATATATATATAGATAGATAGATATATTTATGTATAGATATATATATTTATATATAGATACTGTATATATATATATAGAGAGAGAGAGAGAGAGAGATTGATAGATATACATATATATATATATATATATATATATATATATATATATATATATATATATATATATATATATATTGTTACATCCCCATCCCACACTGCCACAGGCTCCAACAGCAGTAGTTCAGTACAGGAAGGACGTTGCCCAGTGTCTTGTTCTTCCTATGGTCAGCCTTTAGGTGTACAGTACACAAGATCAGCTGAGGTACTGTAAATAAACACTGGCTTCCTAAGTTCACTGTCTTTATTTTCCAAGTAATTACACTTAATGCTTTCCAGCTTCACTTTACTGTTTTCACATGAGCTATACAAACTTTACTAACTGCAATCACACTTAAAGCTTGACAACACTTCTCTATTTTTCACAAGTACCGATGCTGTACAAACTTCAGTAACACTTCACAATTTGCCAACAACACTTCACTGTTTTCACAAATACCGAAAATATACAGACTTCAATAACACTGCACCGACACTGCACTGCACTCAAACTGAACTGAAAACCGACTGACCTTCAATCTAACTGAACTAAAACACGACTGACTTGCTCTAGTTTCTTCCCCATCCTTATACAAGCTTGGATTACTCGAGAAACTTCTACATTGTTCCACAGTTCTAGTGTATTCCAGAGAGAGAGAGAGAGAGAGAGAGAGAGAGAGAGCACAGGTACCAACTCGGAGACAACCAAAACTTGCTAGAGTTTCTTACACTGCACAACACTCTAAATTGTTTAGCATACAAACCCAAATTAAATTACACGATTTAACAATCACATAAATAAAACATTATAGAGAAATAAGCACAAAAATTAAAGCATAACTTATGAGATAAATTCGCGCATAAACAACAGGCAAACTGGCAACTCTGACTCTTACTGGCACCTATGGCAAACGTCGCGAAGTTATACTGTATATATATATATATATATATATATATATATATATATATATATATATATATATATATATGAAACGGGTATGCACGTGATTTTTTTAAAATTACACAACCAGCAACACAGATATTATTACTCTTGCCGTCCTTACCTTCCATAACCTAGCATGAAGGTCCGCACTTTCGTCAGCGTAAGAGACTGGTAGGTGGGGGTGCCCATCATCCACCCACTTAGTGTACTGGTACTCTGTTTTAGGGTTGCTCTACATCGAGTGGCAAGCCAAATGATTTCCTGTAAACCAGGAAAGCATTTACAATGCTGGGTGGTAACCTTATAACCAACCAACACGTGTTCCCTACGTGACAGCAAGTGGGTTGGCGGAGGGTTAGTGCCCCTCCCCGAAAAACAACTAACTAAAAATATGAACAAGAAGCCCCAGACCAGGACTGACCAAAAGATGACGACTAAGGACCGAACAAAGGACATGATACAGATAGCAACATGGAATGTAGGAGGTGCAGATGATGAGAAGAATGAGATAGAGATTATCCAGGTGCTTCAGGGTGCGAAAGGGGGGCGCGGTAGCACAGTGGTAGCGCGCTGAACTCGTAATTGGGGGATTGCGAGTTCGAGCCTCGCCCGGGCTGCCGCGCAGGGAGTGGTAGCTCGCTCCTGTAACCCTAGCGGGGCTATATAGTCCAATACAGGGCTTAGCTCGGGGGAACTCCATTTCTCCCATTTTTTTCAGGGTGTGAAAGTGGATGTATGTGGATTAACTGAAACTAAATGGAGAGGAGAGAGTGTGAGAGAATGGAAGTATGGATAGGGTATATGAGCAGGAGTAGGTGAGAATGAGAGGGCAAAAAAAGGAGTGTGTGTTGTTGTGAGTAACTATAAGAGGGTATGGATCATTAGGCTCAAGGATTGTATGGGTAAGATTGAAAGTTGGACTACAAATGTGGGCGATTGTGTGCGTGTATGCGCCAACACAAGATCTTGCAAACAGAGTGAGGGAAGAGTTCTGGACAAATGTGGAAGTGTGCATGGAAAACTTTGAAAGGAGTGAGAGAATGTTTTTGATTGGTGATATGAATGGTAAAGAAGGGAAAGTGAAGGTGGAGGGAGCAGTTAAAGTGTGGGGTGTGCCTACTGAGGTAGATGAGAATGGCAGTGCTTTGGTGGACATTTGTGCTAGGAGGGGGTTGGTGATAGCCAATACCCTCTTCATGCACAAAATAATCCACAGGTATGCATGGCGAGTGATGAGAAGGGTGGGTGGTGTACTGAATGAAAGAGAGATAATGATTGAATGTGTTGTTTTTGATGAAAGGATGCGAAGGTGTGTAATGGATGCAAGAGCATATAGAAGATCGGGGAGTGGCCTTTCTGACCACCACTTGGTGGTGGTCAGAATCAAGGTCCAAGTAAAATGTAGAAATAGAAGAAAGGAAAGACCTGAAGAAGGAGTAGATGCAATGAGAGTGGAACGGTTACAAGAGGATGAGAAAAAGGCAGAATATAAGAAAGAAGTGGAGGAACGATTGGGTAAATATGAATTGGAGCAGATGGGAGACGTGGAAGGTGTGTGCAAAACTTTCACAGAAGAAATATGTGCAGCATGTGAGGTGGTGTGTGGGGTGAAGAGAAGATGAAAAGGGGTGCAAGGAAGAGCATGGTGGAATGAAGAGGTGAGACAGGCTGTGGCAGAAAAGAAGAAAGCATGTAATGACTGGATGAGAAATAGGGGCGTGGAAGAAGTTGAGAGACAGAAAAGAGTTATATGTAGAAAGGAAGAGAGGGGTGAAAAGATTAGTAAGAGTGAGTAAGAAGAGAGCGGATGAGGAATTTGGAAGGATTTTGAGTGTAAAGTGGAGGGACTGTAAGGAAATGTTCTGGAAAGACGTAAAGAGAGTTAGACAGGGTGGCAACGAAGTTAGTACAGGAGTGAAGGAAAAAAATGGTAGATTACTAGTGGAGAGGGAGAAAAAGTGAGCAGATGGAGAGAACACTTTAAGGAATTGTTGAACATAGAGAATGAAAGTAGTGCAAGTACAAGTGGCTGGTGAATGGCTGGGAGAAGGAGGGAGGTAAGAATACAGGAAGAAATCAGTAGGATGGAAATTGTGGAAGCAATGAAGAAAGTAAAAATGAGGAAAGCCCCAGGAACTGATGAAGTGTGTGGTGAAATGCTGAAGCATGGGGTAGAGATAGAAGTAGAATGGATGTGGAAGAGGTGCAGATTGGCCTGGGAGGAAGGTAGAGTCCTGGAGGATTGGAAGTCAGGTCTAATTATTCTCCTGTACAAAGGAAAACTGGAAAAAGAAGTGTGCGGTTATCAATTGGGCATTTGTTTTCTCAGTGTAATAGGAAAAGTATACGGTAGGATACTTATGGACAGAGTTAGGGAAATAACAGAGGAATTAGTTGGAGAAGAACAGGGAGGTTTTAGGAAGGGAGAGGTTGTGTAGATCAGATATTCATTCTTAGATCTTTAGTGGAAAAGTTTCTAGCGAAGGGAAAGAAACTGCATGTAGCCTTCATGGATTTGGAGAAAGCATATGGCAGGGTGGATAGACAAAGGTTGTGGAAACCATTAAGAATATATGGAGTAGATGGGAAGTTGTTGAATGCTGTGAAGAGTATGTATGAGGGTGCTAAGGCTGCAGTGCATGTGGATAGTGAACTGAGTGAATTTTTCTAATTGAAGGTTGGGTTGAAACAAGGATGTGTCATGTCTCCATGGTTGTTCAGTCTGTACATGGATGGCGTTATAAAAGAGATACAAGGTAGGGCAGTGGATGTTGGAGTGGCCCTAATGAGAGAAGGCAGTGTTTGGAAACTCCCTGTACTGTTGTTTGCAGATGATACTGTGTTGTTAAGTGAAGACGAAGGGGAGCTGCAAGGCTTGGTGGATGAGTTTGGGAGAGTGTGTAAGAAACGGACTGTAAAGGTGAATGTAGGGAAGAGTAAAGGTATGGTCTTTGAGGGAGGTGAAGTCAGTGAATGTACAGTGAGGTTGGATGATGAGGAAATGGAAAATGTGAGTACGTTTAAGTACTTGAGTAGTGTGATGAGTAAGGATTGAAGTTTGGAGGGTGAAGTGCTTGAAAGAGTACAACAACGAAGAAAGGTAGCTGGTTCCTTGAAAGCAGTGATAAGAAACAGGGACGTGAGCATGGAAGTGAAAAAGTTACTACATTACAGTATTGTGATACCAGCTCTAACGTATGGAAGTGAAGCTTGGACGTTGTTGGAGGGACAGAAGTCAAGAGTGAGAGCAGTGGAAATCAGTTATTTGAGAGGAGCATGTGGAGTCACATGGAGAGAGATTGACAAATGGGGATGTGAAGGAGCGTTGTGGTGTGGATGTGGATGTGATAGGAAGCATTAGGAGAAACACACTGAGGTGGTTTGGCTATTTGGAGAGGATGGAGAGTGAGAGACTGACGAGGAGAGTGTATATGAGTAAGGTGGAGGGGGAGAGAGGGAGGGAGAGGCCAAGGATGAGATGGAGGGAGGGTGTGGAGAAGTATATGAGAGAGGGTGTGTGTGAGTTGGGAGCAGTGCAGTGAAATGGCGGGGGAGAGGGCGAAGTGGAGGCGATTTGTTTGGGGCCACCTCGTATAGGATTAAGGCGTCTGGCAGTATAAAAAATAATATATAATATAAATTTTTTGAGCTTTTTGCAGTTATGTTGATACCGTCAGTACAAATATACCCCAAGTGGATCTGACAAAATGCTGTACATTTAAAAGGGTAATTTCTTAGAGATCTCGTAGAGTAGCAATAATACGGTCTGAATGATTTTACATTACTGGTATTTAAATACAAACGAATTTAATTATCATTTATCATCGGTCCTGTGTAAAGCGAAAAGGACTGTGTAGTTTTCATTAGGACTCTTCATCATGGAGAGAGAGAGAGAGAGAGAGAGAGAGAGAGAGAGAGAGAGAGAGAGAATAATAATGTGTGAATGGTATATGAGACAAAGAAGAGTACTTCGTAAGATTAATAAGCATTATGTACCAATGTTTAAAATCGAAGAAACAAGACAGTATGGGAAAGATTATGACATTATTACTGCCAACCTATGCTAGAGGATACAGGATGGTCAAAACAAAATAATAGATAAATTTCTACCTCTCAAAGACCTCCTTTCAAATATTGTCGACTTCCATGGCTCGGTTTTGCCATATTTTACGTGTGGCTTGAACTTCGAAGGAATAACACTTTGAAAGGCATTAACCCACCGCATCCTATTGACGTTTGGATACATCACCACGTTTTGTCATGGTGATACCCATTGACATATCCATACGTTTTGCAATTGTGAGGTCCGTCATTTGCACATTTCTCAAATTTTGTGCGTGATTTTTGGTACATATTGCAGGTCACCCTCCTCCACCCACTGCCAGGTGGGGACAATGCCTTACCCTGTGTGACCTCCTCCCCCCCCCACACCATTGTCTTGGCAACTCACCTGTTACTAGTGACCTGGCCAGTAAAGACGTCACGCCACGGTACGAAATTCAAAGTGAGTGTTTCTCCAGTCGATGACAATGTGGAGGACCAAGTTTATGTGGCATCAGAGGAAGAAATGAGCAAGTGATGAGGAGGTAACGCCGCCAAGGAAGGTGCAGTATGTTGATGTGTTTTGTGGGTGAAACAACACATATCACCTATATTATTGTGTGAAAACCAATATACTCTTATATACATATAAAGCTGTAACAAATAAATAAATATCTACCTATTCTGAGTGGTCTGGAATAGCTACCCCTCCCATAGAACGCGTCTTCTTTGGTGCGGGGCTCTAGAGAAAACGGTACCAGGTGAGGGGAAGGTCACCTGTACAGGGCACTTCTAAGTTCAGGTGAGCACTTTCTCTCTGAATTTTCGATGTTTCTTATAAAAAGCAGAGGTTTTAGCTCAAAGAAAAATTTTGAAAATCTGCCAGGATTGGAGGGGGTCTTTGGTGAAAAATCTGCTGGGATGCGCAGGTTAAAAAGTGATAAGGGTGTCGCTGAGTCTGTTTATTCAAAGAACAGTTGTACCAGATTCTGAATGAATAATTAACAGATTAAAGTGCAGCATCCAACTTCTCAAGTGTCTGCAAAAAAGAAAAAAACTGAATGAATACACAGTGGTGTCCATCTTATGGTTGATATTTAAAAAAAACAAACATGCGTAGTGGACAGACGCACGATGTTATGAGAGATGAACAGATACCCCAAACCAAACCCATTCCATCTATCTTCCCCAGCAGCAAAAGAAAAGACAGTATCGGCTTATGGTTCTCAGTAACATCATCATCATCATCATGACCATCAAAGAAGAATCATTCAAACTCAGGAAACCTGTAAAAAAAACTTACCTAAAAGAAATAGAATGAAAATCAAGAATAGCTCCTTTCGAGATGACTGGATGCATGGCGTTGAATAGACCTGTTGCCATAGATATGGGAAAATCAGTTTGAGGAAGACAGTTCCTGATTAAATAACCTCCATACATGAAGGATTGAAAATATCAGTTGAACCTTTAATGAGAATGGTGTTCAGCACACTTGCCTGACCTCCTAGAAGGCATGACTTATCTACAAAGAATCTAAGTCTACTAATACCAAGTCGGATCACTTCCATCTAAAACGGGTCCAAGCTGGCGCAGGGGGCGGAGCACCAGAGTGACGTCAGCTGGCACGAAACCCAAGTTCAGTTGATGCCTGACTGTGGTGGTGAGTGGATGTATGCTGGACTCTCCTGATCATGACACATTTTCAGTCGGAAGTGAGGGAAGGGACTGAAATGTGTGAGGGAAGGTATGGGGGTGTGAGGGAAGGCGTACGGGTGTGAGGAAACCTACTGCTATGTTATATGGTTAAACGAGTCCGCACTTCTTCCCCTTCTTTGTTTTCCCTTATTATAAATGTTTAATTTGAGTCTGCCCTTTTATACATTTTCTGTTACTTAAGCCGGGTGACATCACACACAAGCCACGCCTCCCTGCGCCCTGAGGGAAAGTGAACCGACTTGGTATTAGTAGTCTTAGCAAAGAATAGCATATTTCATACAGCTGTGTCATTAATGAAATAGGATTAGGGGAAGGACAGAGAGGGAAGTAGAGCAGTTAACATGGTCATACTTGCTTGTAAAACCGCACTGAGAGAGAGAGAGAGAGAGAGAGACTGCTATGAGATGGCAGAGGTGTACAAGCTGAAAAATTATTTGCATCTGTTTGTGGTCATTTGTTTGTCTTTGTAGTCATTATTTTTGTGACGTGTATGCGGTATACTGCTTGTATATTTTCTATATTGGGAGGCTGTAAACACGATATTCGCATTCGATATCTAGTACCGGAGTACAACAGTTTAGACTGCAATGATGATGAGGCACGGGGCTGGCGAGTGTAAGTCAAACGAGTGACACACGCCTGTCTGATTTGATTGACTTAGCGATAGGCATTTATCGCCCGGGTCCTGGGAAGGTTCAGCAATGAGACAACTTAACATGGAACGGTGATAATCAGGTGCGAGATGGATACTGCACACCTGCATTAATCAGAGATAGATATGATAAGATTGTTGAAAAGAAGACTGACCACTGAAATTGTGACCTTAGAGGGAAGGAGATGCAACACTGGCGAAAAGAGAGAACTTGAAGAGAGTTATTAAGATGAGATATGTTGACGAGACAAAAAGCCTTTGCTTCTTCGTTTTTATCAAAGCTGTATGTGATGATCCCACCCCACACATAAGAACTTTGTCCCTGACAGGGACGGATCTGTCTTTTGGACAAAGTCAGTAACTGCTGGGGTGAAAAATGTATGGAGTCTACCATACCCAATCTCTGAAACGCAGGTTTTGCGGTGAAAGTAATACGAATGTCCAAGATTGGCCCTGAGAGGAATTTTCCTTAAAGAATCAGAGAGAATGAAGGACTTAGTTGTGTACTTTTGCATAACAAGAGATGATTATGTGGAAGATTGTTTCAGGTTGAACATGGAGAATATGAGCTTTGGGTACAGTAGAAATAAGATGAATTAATATTACCCTAACCATAAAGAAAAAGAAATAGACAAGTTAAAAACCAGGTGTGCCAGAGCCTCATTTCAAAATTATTCAAATAACTGTTGCAGTGGACATTGTGAGTAATGGATGGATAAGAAAGAAATGGAGTCATCAGCCTGCGAGTGGATAAGGCTACAAGTGCGACTTGCATCCTTCATGAATAAGAGGAAGAGATTTGGTAAAAGGAAAGAACGTGTAGGAACACCACTCTTGAGAGCTGCAGAAGAAGAGCAGTGGCCAACTACAGCAGTCTATCTATCTATCTATATACCTAGGCTGCTTCCCCCAAGGAAAGGGAGGTAGCCGAGACAGGATGACTCACTCTCCATTTACTCATCCATTCAAACACATTCATTCGCATCTTAGCCCCAAAGGGGAGAACGGACAGATCCTCACCGCACCACACCGCACAAGGGTCAACTGGGCAATGCAATCAGTGACATCCGCAGCAGGGCCCGACAGCAGAACTGGTTTACCCCTGCCACATCATAACAGACCCATCCCCTTACCCGCACCTGACCTGACTAGCTGATCAGACCAAATGCGGGAGAATATCCCCTCAGGGCTGCGTCATCACTTATTCATTCACAATTTCTCTCCATTTATTTCTGTCACGCACAGCCACTCTTCCTTGCTCAACAGACATCCCTCTCGCATCCAGCGCTCTCTTCACACTGTCCATCCATCCTATTCGTGGTCTTCCTCTCAGCCTTACACCTCTCACATCAGATCTAGTTATCTTTTTCACCAATCGCTCATTATCCATTCTCTCCATATGCCCAAACCATTGCAACACCCTCTGCTCAACTCTGCCAGCCATCTCCCGAACAACTCCAGTTCTCCTTCGCACTTCATCATTTCGCACCCGATCCATACGCGTCACTCCACACATACTCCTCAGACATCTCATCTCCATTACATTCAAACTTTTCCTCTCTGCTACACCCATATTCCATGTTTCAGCCCCATATAATGCAGTCGGTACCACAACACCCTCATACAGCCTTCTCTTTACATCCATTCTAAGCGAACGACATTTAAACACTTTTTTCATTCCTCCCAGCACCTTTCCTACTTCATTTATTCTAAACTTCACTTCTGCATCTATTCTTCCATCCACAGCAACATGTGACCCTAGATATTTAAAACAATCTACCTCCTCAAGCAACTCACCATTCAAAACTATATTCATCCCCCTACCATCTATCAACCTCGTACACTTCATCACTTTACTCTTATTCTCATTTACTTTCAATTTCCTCCTTTCACACACCCAGGTTGTGTCCCCCCCTGTGGCGGGGGGGACACAACCTGGCCGCACTATGGGGTGGTACTACTACTCTGCGGCCAGGTTGTGTTAGGAAGAATACTGCCACCGTATTCCCTGCGTGTCGTAAAAGGCGACTAAAAGGGGCGGGGTGAGGGGACTAGGGACCCCCTCCTCTGTTTTGTAGTTCCTAAAAAGAGACAGGCCAAGAGACTACAGCAGTAAATACAGAACTATTATGAAGGGAGTTAGAGATGAAGGCAAAACGCTACAATCTGTAGGAAGGCAGTTTAAAAGTAAAAAAAAATCTGCAACGGAGTCTATTGAAAATTTCTACGTGCCAGGTACTTAGGCAAATACTTCACCAGTGGTTTGAAAAGCCGATGACCAAGTATCTAAAAGGAATATGAGAGGAGTGCTGCCGGAGCCTCCATGACAGAACTCACATTGAGGTTCAGTGAGAAAGTTATGAATGAAAGGGTGTTTCAGAAATTTCCTACTGTAGACAAACTCAAAGACTTTGGAAATGCAAGAGACAGAAGTAATAGGGTGATATTGTGAGCATTAGTAAGGATTACCCTTCTCTAAGACGGACTGAATGAACGCTACCTTCCATCTAGTAGAGAAGGTGAAAGCTGATAGGCAAAGGCAGGCTGTTATGAGGGAAACATAAGTTCCTGAATAACACTAGGGATGCAGCAAGAAATATGCACATTTTTACTGAGGTAAAAAAAGAACAGAAGGTACATCTTATGGTGAGAAATATAATCACAGCCAGCTGATCACTTAGGAACGACAATTTGCAGGTGAAAGGAGAGGAAAGCCAGTGGTGATAGTTAGCAATGAAATTGTTCAGAATGGATATATCCGATGGAGATCCAGAGAAAACCTCCACTTCACAATATACATAACAAAAGAATTTTTTTTATAATCAACCAACTTTTAGCATAAGTAAATAGCATTAATAAACTTAGTCAAAGACTGACAAGATAGCTACAGACAGAGCGTGGGAAATTCGGACGACTTAAGTTTAGGAACACGAGAGCAAATAATGTTGTTACCCATATGGATCCAAGAACAAAGCCTAGAATTTAAAATGAGCATGGCATAAGTAGGAGAGAGTGAAAGGCTTGCTATCAGCCTAGAGAAGGAGAGATGATGTTCAACAGAAAGGATCATGGTGGGAAGTCCGTGAATGTTAAAGAAACTGATAGAATGCCAGGAAAAGATTAAGAGAATTTCGTTCGGTCGTTACTGGGACAGGGACTAAAATCGTGGATCTTTATGGACCCCCGTTCACCCAATGAGGTCACCGGGAATAGATGCTGAGACTTTTTTTTTTTTTTTTCGCAATTTTTTAAATGAAATGTTCAGTATGTAATAAACATGCAGTTTGGTGTTGGCAGTTAGAGAAAAAGGTCTAGGGGATTTTGCTAAATGAATCCCATGTAACTATAACACGGAAAGTGAATAAGATGGTCAGGAATTCCTTTGGGCTGGTGAAACGGGTGATCCAGCTTCCCCAGTCGTCACTTTCTATCCACCTTGGAGATACTGTTCTGTTCCACTGGCGCTAAAGCAGCCAGAAACAGGAATAGAGAAAGCATCAAAGGAAAACTGTATTCATTATCACTGTTATGACCTCTTGCACACTTAAAGATGAGGTGAGGTAGGATCCAGAAACAAGGAGAGAGACAACACAAAGGTGTGAGAACTACCAACAGCGTGCCCACTGAGATGAGTTACACTGTCATTCAAACAACATTCAGGCCCCCAGAATCCTAGTTCGGCCCTGACGGTCCCAGCAGTCCGTACAAAATTACTGAAGTGGCTTTTTATCTATCTATCTATCTATCTATCTATCTATATATATATATATAAATAAATATATATATATATATATATATGAATATATATATATATATATATATATATATATATATGGAGACTGTGGTACAGTGGTAAAGTATGCGTTTTCGTACACTGAAGAACGAGGGTTCGTGCCTCGCCAGGGTTTAAAACTTTGGGAGCGTTCTTCTGGCCACGTACTGCTTGGTGGACATCAGGGGTGCTGTGGTTGAACCAGTGTTGCATACTACAGAAAATGCTTGCACCCAGTCGGCTTGCGCGGGTCGATTACACTTGGTTCACAGACTATACACACACATCCAAAGCCACTACAACACTACGATTACACTTACAAGCACTTCTCACCCTACATACAATCTCTACCAGACAGCCTAAGCCACTTGGAAGAGGTACATTGGCTGTATCGTCGCCACTTCGGTAGGGATAGGCCGGTCCTGCAGTGGACACTCAAATGGCTGATGAGATGTCTGCCCTGTCCTCTCCTCCATCCTTCTTTCCTTCCATCTTCTTCTATCTTTCTTTCCTTCATTCTTTCCTTGTCCTTTTGCCTACGGGTGACTTTACACTTCCTCTTCTGTCTTTCCTTCATTCTTTCCTCTTCCTTCTGCTTGTGGGTGACTCTACACTGAGTGACAAGCCAAATGGCTTCCTGTACACCAGGAAACCAAGTACTACGCTGGGTGGTAACCATATAACCAATTTTTGGCGCCTGGTGGTTTAGTGGGTAATTATTGTGCTCAAATCGGATTGAGCCCGTGAAGGTTTATATCCAAGGGGT
Source organism: Coenobita brevimanus (assembly GCF_032717465.1). Classification (NCBI taxonomy): domain Eukaryota; kingdom Metazoa; phylum Arthropoda; class Malacostraca; order Decapoda; family Coenobitidae; genus Coenobita; species Coenobita brevimanus. The sequence goes on from NC_137066.1 coordinate 14,498,371, forward strand.
GTCTGGGGTTTATTCCTCACGTAATGCCACTCAGGGATGAGTGAGGTTGGTCACTCTCATCTTAAATGTCAGGACCAACTGCCTAGCCCCGGGCTCCTACGCTCCTCATGGGGCAACATAGGATTGGATGATGGATATATATATATATATATATATATATATATATATATATATATATATATATATATATATATATATGTATATATATATGTATATATATATATATATATATATATATATATATATATATACAGTATATCTATATCTATATATCTATATCTATATCTATATCTATCTATCTATCTATCTATCTATCTATCTATCTATATATATATATATATATATATATATATATGTATATGTATATATATATATATATATATATATATATGCAGAGACTTCACTTCACCGTGAAGATAAGTATGCAAACTAACCACAGGAAAAAAAATTTCATGGAAGGGAAGGACAATGGTTCTTTGAATGTTCTGGCGATCTGGCTTATTAGTTTTCCCTTCAAGGAATCGTTTCTTGGCTGTATTATGGCACTGAGTTAGTATGCTTTGTGGATATTTTAGCTTCTTTCCAATACTCTGAATCATTTTTAATTCATCATCTGAAAATTCTTGATGTTGTTCACATACTGAGGAAACTCAATGTACAAGTAGTATTCAAATATGAGAACACCATCAAAAAAACCCTCATCAAGAACAGCCCTTTCAGTAATTCAGGCGTTGTTTACAAAATCTCGTGTAAAAGCTGTAACAAATTTTACATAGGACAATCTGGAAAAGATTTGGAAACTAGAATCTCACAACATAAATACAGTGTAAGGACAGCCCAACAGAGTAGTGGTTTATTTCAGCACAAAGCATCCAGTGATCACCATATTGACTGGACAGGCTCCAAGATTCTAGCAAGATCAAGAAGCTTAGATGAAAGAAATGTAATAGAATCTTGTCTAATTTCTGGGACATATGAAAAGAATGTAAACATGAGCTATGGTCATTTTAAGTGTGATAAATTGTTAACTGAATTAATTTTAAAGCAGTATCCCCCAGACTAACAATTGATTGTTCCCTGTCATCTCCTGGTGGTGTAGTCACACCTGTGTGGGACACACCAAGCATTAATCCTCTAGGTCTTAAGTTAAGCAGCAGTATTTATCCCCTCCTCCCTCCCCCCTCTCCCCTTCCCCCTCCCTCCCACTCCCCTTTCCTCCCCTCCTAGTCCCTCCTCCTTTGTCACGTGCATTTTTAGATTCAGGTCATCCTTTGTTGTGTTCCACTCCCTGCTGCAGGTGACCCTAAGTTAAGCCGCAGGTAAAAATTCAGGTCATCCATTGTTCTGTGTGCCACTACCTGCTGCGGGTGTGCATAAAAGACCTCTACCCTATACGTTTCTGTCTCACTCTGTCTGAAGATGTAATATACGATAGTACTCACTGTCGCTCCTTTCATTTCTCCTGTGGTTAGTTTGCATATATATATATATATATATATATATATATATATATATATATATATATATATATATATGTGTGTGTGTGTGTGTGTGTGTGTGTGTGTGTGTGTGTGTGTGTGTGTGTGCATGTATGTATGTATATATGTGTGTATACAACATAAATCTGCATCGATATCAACTTCTCCAGGGGCCTTCCCTCTTTTCATTTTTTTAAGAATAATGTTTGCTTTGTCTGGTGTTATCCCAGGTATTATACATGTGTCAACGGAAATGTTTGCTATTGGTACTAGTGTCTTTGATGTATACACTTCTTTGCAAAATTCATCAACTCTTCACCCTCTCATCTCTGCAGTTTATATATATATATATATATATATATATATATATATATATATATATATATATATATATATATATATATATATATATATATATATATATATATATATATCATCAGCCATTTGGATGTCCACCACAGGACCGGCCTATCCCAATCGAAGTGGGGACGATACAGCCTTTGTATCTCTGCGAAGTGGCTTAGGCTGTCTGGTAGAAATTGTATGTAAGGTGAGAAGTGCTTGTCGGTGTGACTGTAGTGTTGGAGTGGCTCTGGATGTGTGTGCAGTCCATGAACAAAGTGTAATCAGCCCGCGCAAGTGGACTGGATGCAAGGATACTTTAAAGTTCGCGACACTGGTTCAGCCACAGCACCCCTGTTGTCCACCAAAGCAGAACATTGCCGGAAGAACGCTTCCAAAGTTTACTACCCTGGCGTAGCGCAAACCCTCATTCTCCCATGTATGGAAACGCACATTCTACCACCGTACTACAGAGGCTCTCTCTCTCTCTCTCTCTCTCTCTCTCTCTCTCTCTCTATATATATATATATATATATATATATATATATATATGAGCCTCTGAGGTACAGTGGTAGAGTGTGCGTTTTGTACACGGGTGAGCCAGGCTTTGCGCTCCGCCAGGGTAATAAACTTTGGGAGTGGTCACCCGGCCACATACTGCATTGGCGGACACAAGGGGTGCTGTGGTTGAACCAGTGTCGCTTACTATAAAGTATGCTTGCATCCAGTCGGCTTGCGCGGGCCGATTACACTTGGTTCACGGACTACACACACATCCAAAGCCACTCCAACACTACAGTTACACTTACAAGCACTTCTTCACCCTACATACAATCTTTACTAGACAGCCTAAGCCACTTCGTAGAGATACATTGGCTGTATCGTCCCGACTTCGGTCGGGATAGGCCGGTCCTGCAGTGGATACTCAAACGGATGATGATGATGATGATGATATATACAGTATATATATATATATATATATATATATATATATATATATATATATATATATATATATATATATATATATATGTGTGTGTGTGTGTGTGTGTGTGTGTGTGTGTGTGTGTGTGCGTGCGTAAAATGCAGAGATGAAAGGGTCAAGAGTTGAAGAATTCTACAAAGAAATATGGACATCAAAGGCACTAGTAGCAATAGCTAACATTTCTGTTGACACAAGTAAAATACCTGAGGTAATACCAAAGCAAACATTTGTCTTAAAAAAAATGAAAAGAGGGAAGGCCCTTGGAGAAGATGGAATTGAAAGCAGATTTATGTTAAATGCAGGAGTAGAGGTAAAAAACAGGCTCGCCCTCTTCTTTACTCAGTGTTTAAAAACTAAGAAAATTCCCAAAACATGATGTAATGCAGTAGTTATTATACTTTACAAAAAATGTGCCTGAAAAGATCTTAGTAACATTTGAGCCGTTAGCTTATTATCACATATTACCAAACTCTTCACTAAAGTCCCTACGAACAGAATATACGCTAATGTAGAAGAAAACCAATGTCGTGAGCAAGCAGGATTCCGAATCGGGTACATGAGATAACTGCAGAATATTATAAACCACTGTGCTTAGGTTTTGTTGCTTATGAAACGGCTTTCAACTCAGTGGAGCACATAGCAATAATATATTGCGAAAACAAGGAATAAATGAGAACCTTGTAAAACTGCTCGGAAACATAATTATATAAAGAGGAAACATCTACAGTTAAATTACATAAAGACTCGGAAAAAAATTAAGATTAAGAAGGGTATGCGTCAGGGAGACACAATTTCATGGAAATTATTTACAGCATATCTAGAAACCATTATCAGAAAGCTAGACTAGGAAAACAAAGGAGTAAACATAGATGGAAAAAGGCTAAACCATTTAATATCTGCTGATGACATTGTCCTAATCCCAGAAACGGCAGAGACATTGCAAGAAATGTTAACTAACCTGAACAGAGAAAGCCTCAAAGAAGGGATAAAGATGAACTGGGGTAAAACTAAAGTAATGTTTAATCCAAACACATGAAAGAGCATCATCTGAGGAAGTGAAGGAATTCATGAAATCGACGAGTACCGTTACTTGGGCAAATAGTAAAATTAACGATAGATCAGGATAGTAAAATAAAAGGACGTTTGGATGAAAAGTTTTCGATAAACATAGAGACATTCTGAAAAGTAGCTTGCCAATATGTATGAAGCGAAAAGTATATATCGAGTCTTTAATTCCAGCCATGACGTATGGTTGCGAGACCTGGAAACTGATAAAAAATTGATGGAAAATCAACTATTCCATTCTCAAAGAGCAGTGGAAAGGTTAGTGTTGGGAATACCTTTAAGAGAAAAGAAAACATCAAATTGGGTGATAGACCAGGCTAAAGTCAAGGACATTATAGAAGTTATAATAGAACAGAAATGGGGGTGAGCAGGTCATGTAGAAATAATAAAGGATAACCGATGGAGCAAGAGGCTGACAGACTGGCCTCCAAGAGATAGTAGCCTAAGCGTAATACAAAAAAGGTCAGACAGGAGGTGAAGAGATGAGATAGAAAAGTCTGCAGGGAAAACATGGCAGAGATTGGCTCAGTCAGAGAACTCGTGGAGAAGGTTGGGGAGGCCTTTGTTCAGCAGTGGACTTGCAGTGGCTGCTGCATATATATATATATATATATATATATGTATATATATATATATATATATATATATATATATATATATATATATATAGATATATATATATATATATATATATATATGGCTGAATCGGTAGAGCGGTGGCTTGCGGTCCTAAGTGACCCAGGATCGAATCCAGGCTGGGGCAGGGAACAGTTTAAGGATTTGAATTTCCTAAAAGCAGACTTTTCTGATCTACCAGATTACCCGCCGACATGTACAAATATCCCCGCTAATACCAATACACCAATCCTGTATGAGACAGCCCTAGCATGTATTCAATATGGATGGTGGGTGTTAGCGCCGAAATGATGACATGTGGAGGTGTAGGACTACTGGGCCTTGGGATAGGTCACTGTCCCAGAGAAATAGGCCCTGAAACCTTTGCCCAGAGTCAGACACGTAATATATATATATATATATATATATATATATATATATTACGGTATATTTTTAAGTATCCTCATCCACTGCAAGTTTACTGCTGAACTATACATATTACGGTACATTTTTAAGTATCGTCAGCCATTGCAAGTTCACTGCTGAAGAACGGCAACCCCCAGACTTTTCCACGAATTCCTTGATTGAACCAGTATCTTCTTTTTTTTTTTTTTTAATGTGTCCGACTCTGGACAAAGGCCTCAGGGCCTGTATCTCGGGGGCAGTAGCCTTTCCCAAGGCCCAGTAGTCCTCCTACACCTCCACATGCCACCACTTCGGTGCTAACACCCACCGTCCATATTGAATACATGCTAGGGCTGTCTCATACAGGACTGGTGTATTGGTATTAGCGGGGGTACTCTTATAACATGTCGGCGGGTCATCTGGTAGATCAGGAAAGGCTGCTTTTATGAAATTCAAATCCTTAAACTGTTCCTGCCCCAGCCAGGATTCGAACCTGGGTCCATCAGGACTGCAGGCCGCCTCTCTACCGATTCAGCCACCGCCTCCCCCTCTGCCATGTTCTGCCTGCAAACTTCTCTATCTCATCTGTCCCCCTCTTGTGTGGCCTTTTTTTTGCGGTGCTTGTCGTCTCTTCGAGTTCAGTCACTCAGACTCTTGCTGCCTCGGTTATTCCTTATTCTTGGTATATGACCTACCCACCTCCATTTCTGTTAATTCATCACCTTTATAATGCCTTTGACTTAACTGGCTGTCTCACCCAAGTATATCTTTTCCTGTCTCTTAAAGATAATCCCAACACTGACCTTTCCATTGCTTTTTAAGAACGGATTAGTTTATTTCCCATCGATTTTGTCAATTTCCAGGTCTTACAACCATACGTCATAGCTGGGATTGTATATTCGTTATATACTTTTAGCTTCATGCATATTGGGAAGCTTCTTTTCATGATGTCTATGTGTTTATCGAAAGCTTTCCATCCAATTGTAATGCGTCTCTTTAGTTCGCCGTCATGGTCTTTCGTCAGTTTTAGTATTTACCCAACGTTATTGTACTCGACAGCTTCTTCAGGAATTTCTTCACTGATTCTGATGATGAACTTGTGTGTATCTGGATTAAACACCAATCTAATTTTACTCCAGTTCAGTCGATGACTTTGTCAATTGCAAAAAGTTCTGAGGTAAACGATGATGTATGAGTCGGCAACCGATACCTGAGGGCATGCATATTCAGTTGACCTAACACTTGCTGTTACACTTTTACTCGACTTTGAGCCATCGGTGTACAATTGGTGAGACCCCAAATAACGTATAATGATCTTACGAAACAAATGGTGGATTTTCGTCTCCGGCACATTGGTCTTCGATACTGGGAGCCATGAGACATCATGGTGACTCCCAAGGCAGTATATTTTTAAGCACCAACTTATCACAGTCAGTGAAGTCCACACCAAAATGGTTCTGTCGTGGGTGGCTGCTTATATACAATTTAGGTGGATCAGGTGGAAACAGGTGGGTGGAGCTGATCAGCTTGATCGCTCATTGGCTGCTTCATTGGCTAAGTTTATGTGGCATTTTGAGGATGGTAGGATTTGAATATCTTCGACTTATGTGTTTATTGTAGGTTGTTATGTGGTAATGTAGAATGCTCCTAGAAAGGAGATGGAGAGGGTCTTGTTCTCTATCGATTTTCTTGGTGTCCTCTTCCAGGTCTTGTCGTATCAGATGGGAGTTCTGTATGATGGCGTAGTGGTTCTTGACGGCTCCATTCTGTAGGTAACAGGTGAGGTGCCTCGATAGTCTGGTCCGTGTCATTCCAATGTATGAGTGATGTTCACACTCCTCGCTGTTTCAGTTATGCTGGTAAATGACATGGTCCTCCTGAAAGGGCGTCTTGGCCACGGCTGGTCGGTTATGAAGCAGAGGGTGGACTGTTTTCCTTGTTTTGTATTAGATGATGTGAGGATTGTATTTTGTGTAGAGTGTCCTAGATGATCTTCTTCGTCTTGTAGTCGGTAGACATCTGGTTTCTGTAGTATATCTTGATGAGTTTGTCAGTTGTGGGTGTAGTGTTGTCTTGGTGGGTATACCATTTGTCTATGTGTCTCTTAATTACGTCGAATATGTCAGTGTTAGTGTAGTCGTTGTTAACGATTTGAGTCACGTGTTCTAGTTACTGGTGGGTGTCTTTCCAAGTGGAACAATGGGAGAGAGCTCTTCTGACATAGGAGCTGATGGTGGAGCACAGGTAACTTCTGGATCACTCACTATCTCCATTCAGGCAGAGTCCTTTGTTCGTGGGTTTGGTGAATACTATAGTCTTGAATGCTACATTGTGTGCAGTGAGGAGTATGTCCAGGATAGGGAGGCATCCATTGATCGCTTCTTCAGAGATGAAAATAAACCCAGAGGCAGCGATGAAGCGCTGTCTGAGGTCCTGCAGCTCCCGAAGGTCCTTGATACAAATGAAGATGTTGTCAGCATAGCGGCAGTATAGGGATGGGCTGCTAGTAGCTGGGAGTCTTGGTTCGAGAAACTGTACATAAGAAAATCAATATAGGAGAATGTGCCATAGTTTTTAACCTTGTATGCCTCCAAGAAAATATCCTGCCTGGCTATACCAATACACGCACGCACACACGCACACACACACACACACACACACACACACGTATATATATATATATATATATATATATATATATATATATATATATATACACACACACACACACACACACACACACATATATATATATATATATATATATATATATATATAAATATATATATATATATATATATATATATATATATATATACACACACACACACACACACACATATATATATATATATATATATATATATATATAAGCAGGTAGGTAGGTAGGTAGGTAGATAGAGCTAGATAGATAGATATAAGTGGGGATGATACAGCCTATGTATCTCTACCAGGTGGCTTAGGCTGTCTGGTAGAAATTGTATGTACGGTGACAAGTGCTTATAATTGTGATTGTAAGGTTGGAGGGGCTTTTGGTGTGTGTGTAGTCTGTGAACGAAGTGTAATCGGCCCGCGCAAGATGACTGGGTGCAAGCATACTTTATAGTATGCGACACTGGTTCAGCCACAGCACCCCTTATGTCCACCAAAGTAGTACGTGGCCAGGAGAACACTCCCAAAGTTTCTTACCCTGGCGGGACTTGAATCCTGGTACTCCCATGTACGAAAATGCACACTTTACTACTGTACCACAAAGGCTTGTACCGTATATACATATTAGGTTGTACTTAATGATAATGCTGTTGCTTCATGAGAACTGCTTATTTACTGTAGTCATTCTAGTTATTTCTGCTAATGTCGTCCATTTTATTCAAGTGTCAAGAGTTTGTATCTTTAATTTTATAGTTTTTATTGCGCCTCCAGCGGTTTTCTAAACCCAGGGGCTAGTTTCAGTGTTCTTGTATACTATTATTATTGATGACTGGAACTTTAGGATAATTTCTGCAAGTCTTAGTTTGACAATCTTGTTCGAACCTGTTAGATTTAGTTCTTTGTAGCTTAAGTTAGTGTTAAGTAAATTAAGCATTTTAAATTACCTATTTCATTTCCCCCTTTTTTGCCATTGCTATTAGTTTGGGTATTTAATGATGTTTTCCCCTTTTTGAGCTTATGATGTGATGTGGTTAATCACCCCTTTGACTCTACAATTTTTGTTGCACACTTTAGCTCAATCTTCACGCAGTCAGACTGACCTTTGGCCCTCACCTCATCGTTACAACTATATACGAAGTGCTACTCAAAAGTTCCAGTAATTTGAATATTGTAGGAAAACAAGTTACCTTACCTCCTAGTTCTCACTGTCTCCTTCGAAGTAGTCCCCTTGGGCATGTTTACAGTGGTCCCAGCGTTTTTTTCACGAGTCCATGCATCCCTGGAAGGCTTCAGGCGTGATAGTCTGGAGCATCTCCTGCCATTCTTTCTGGATCTCCTCAATCGAGTCAAATGGACGCCCTTTCAGTCGTAATTTCAGCTTGGGAAACAGGAAAAAGTCGCAGGGGGCATGGTCAGTGCTGGACAAGAATTGATGTGTGGGCGGGGGCATTGTCATGATGCAGGACCCAGTCCTTGTTCTTCCACTGTTCCAGACGTTTGCAGCTGATGTTATCCCTCAGACACTGCAAAACTTCTCAGTAAACTTTCCACTGACAGACTGACTGGGTGGGACGAATTCCTTGTGAACAGTCCCTTGGATATTGAAGAAAACAATCAACATTAACTTGACATTGCTGTGAACTTGCGCTTTCTTCAGCCTGGGTGAATTGGGAGACTTCTATTGAAATGACTACTGCTTTGTCTCCGGGT
>NC_137066.1:14512622-14622622 GCF_032717465.1 Coenobita brevimanus
CTCCTACGCTCCTCATGGGGCAATGTAGGATTGGAATATATATATATATATATATATATATATATATATATATATATATATATATATATATATATATATATATATGCATTTTTACAGATTACTGAGCTGCATTAAGTCTTTTTACTCCGAGATGTCTCCGCAAAGCTAAACAACAAGTAATGTCCTTCGGCAGAAAGGCCTAGCAAAGGACAGGATAGAGATTATCTAAGAGCAAAATAAAGATGTAAATGAGACAGAGGAAAAGGGACAGAATAGTTCAGAGGAGAAAAAGATGGTGAGGATAAATTAACGGAGAGAGAGAGAGAGAGGGAGAGCCGGGGGAAGGGATAAGTACCAGGAAAATGGAAAGCTGATGGAGGAAAAAGCAACAAGATATCAAATGGCCGAGGTGATAAGGGGAGGAAAACAGGTGGGAAATGTGAGGGAAACGTGAGTAAAACGAATTAGCACCACACCATCCCCAGACAGAGAACTAGATGAGGAAGGGAAGGGGGAGAGAAGAGGCAAAAAGCAGTGAAGGCGAGTGAGGATCGGAAAGGGGAGGTAAAAGAGGAACAAGCACAGCAAAATTGTAGGCTACAACGCCACTTCACAGCAGGAGACCCCTGAGGGAGCCACCCCGTTGGGGGCAGCTCCAGGGGTTCCACCCGGACTATATCCTGGGTTGGAGATGTATCAGTATGTAATATTTAGCTTGCCTAGGCACAAAAAAAAAAAAAAAAGAATGAAAAAAGTACTTACTGTCATTTCCCCGGAGTTCGGGAGTTGCCCGCACAGGGTTCCACCCAATCTATTATCTGGTCTGAGTGGAGGTCTAATACTGTGCAAAATTTCCTGTTCCTTGGTAAAAACCTCTTGATGTCTCCCTCAGAGGTTCCCCCACCCTCCATTGGGAATGAGAAAATCCCACTTTGTCTAAAACCTGGTCGAAGCATTGTGAAAAAAAAAAGTGCATACATCCTTGATAGAGATCCTCAGGGACAGTTCCCTGTGAGAGGAGGGACAGCTCCAGGGTGTCCCGCCCTGCCTGAAACCTGCTGCTGATGGAGGTCTACCACTACACAAAATTTTGCTTTCCAAAGTAGAGAAAAATAACCGTGAATATTGGTGTTATACATAATTCCCGAGGTTGCTCACCCTGTGGGGTGCAACGCTCAGGGCTGTCACCGTGTCTAGGGAGGTAATTCTTGGGGTCCCACCCTATCTAGTGAAGTAGCCCTCAGGGGTTCCCCTGCCTAGGGGGTGACCCTTGGCCTCCCCCCTGTCGAGAGAGTGGCCCTTTGCATCCATCCTGTCTAGGTGGTGGCCCATGGCAGACCCACCATGTCTAATGAAGTGGCCGAAGCGGATCTCATCCTGTTTGTGGGGGTGACCCTCTGGGCTTCCAGTCTGTCTGTCTGGGAAGGGAGTTACTCTTGGGTCTCCCACCCTGTCAAGGAGGGTGGATCTCGGGGCTCCCACCCTGCCTAGGAGGTAGCCTTCGGAGGTCCCACCTACCTAATACTGCTCGTGGTAGAGGTCTGCCAATGTGCAAAAATTCGTGTTCCTAAGTTCTCTAGCGCACATTTGGTTGCCAGAGAGTTCCATCTCCTCCTCCTTTGCAACCAACTTTTTTAAAAAAAACATCGGCCCGCTTTGTGCCCTAAATAAACTATAAGGAGAAGGAGCAGGATGAAAGGAGGTGGAAGAAAGAAAAGGACAAGGGGGGGGGGAGAAAAGAAGAGAGGAAAAGGTTAGGGGAGAAGAATGAAAGGAACAGAGGGTGAGGTGAAGGTTAGGGCTAGACAACATGGAAGGATGGGAAGGTGAGAGAAAATGATATGACACAGGAGAAAAAATGAGCAGAAGGAAGAAGCGGAAGACAAGAGAAAATGAAAGGACAGAGGAGAAAAAAAATGGGCAGACGGAAGAAGCGGAAAAAATGAAGAAAGTCAGCACGAGTGAGAAAAACGAGCAGTGGACCCATCTCAGACAAGAGGTATTTCATTAGCCGCAGTTGGCAAATGGGGGAAGAGAGGAAAGAAAAAGAAGAGAGATGAAGAGAATGAGGAAAATGATGAAGAGAGAGGCAGCGCAAGGGGGAAGAAGGAGAAAGGAAATAAAGGGAGAGATGGGAGGATGAGGAACAGAAGAGAGGGTCAGGGAAGAGAAATGAAGGATAGAAGGTGAATGGAAGAGGGAAGAAAAAGGTATTGGAATGAAGACAAGGTGTTTGAAGGTCAAAGAAAGTAGGAGAAAAATATAAGAAGATAAGATGGACAAAAACAAGCACTTCAGCACCTCGCAAACAAGAGGCAATCCATTAGCTTCAGTTGTTTTAAGGGAAACTTGTGTGACGTGAGAGATGGAGGAGTTAGTCTGGTGGGGGGAAAGTTGGCCAGTCTGTTGACGATGACAGATATGGCATGGAATACCAAAACACTAAGTCATATTCTGGTCCCCAGATTCATACTACCGAATTTTCATTCATGCCCAAGATAATATAAGGCAAAAAGTTTTATTTTCGCATCATTTTTATGAAACTTTCTTTGGAAGAAGCACATTTTGTTGAAACTCAGCAACTATATACTATTTTCTTAATTAAATTTAAAAAAAGGGGCATCGAATAATGATTTTTAGCTTGGGAGAGACTTTCAGAATGGGAAGGTTTGTATAGAACCTCCATTAACACATTCACTGTGATGGTTCTCATCTAAACTAAAAAGCATTCTGGTGACAGCAAAAGCAAAATATATAACAAGCACAACAATACAGTCCAGCCCAACCCCAGAGCAGGAGAGTCTAACAGCAACCGCAAACAAAAACACACTTACCGCTACATCCACTTCCCCAACTTTACCACAGTTAGCCATACGTCATTTCTATAATTCTTTAACTCGGAACCAATTCCTTTCTTGGGGAAAAAAAAAAAAAAACGAGCCTCGCCCACTCTCAGCAAGGTGTGGAGCAGAAAAAAGACACCATCTAGTGAAGTGGTTAAAAGAGTTCCTCAGAAACATTCCCAAGACTTACATATTTCCCAGGTGTCCATCCTCGTGTCACATTTCTCCACTATGACAGGCACACATCACGGATACCACTTCCAACTCCCGCCTTGCTTGACCGACAGCCGGCAGAAGTAATGGGACCATATGCAGAACACGAGAGAGAGAGAGAGAGAGAGAGAGAGAGAGAGAGAGAGAGAGAGAGAGAGAGAGAGAGAGAGAGAGAGAGAGAGAGAGAGAGAGAGAGAGAGAGAGAGAGAGAGAGAGAGAGATACACGGTACACGAATCATACAGGTCAGAGCTCCAATGAGGTGATATTTCCCTTGATAATTAAAGAAAGAATATTTGTCTTTAGTTAGAAAATTATATAAAAGAACAGGACAGACTACAAGACGTCTCTCCCTCCATCTCCCAGACCCGCAGCAATTTGTCGTGCAGAAAAACATTAATCTTTCGCTACGGCAGCCTCTGTTTACCACCCACATAAAGAGGTAATGTTTTTGGTCTCCCCAGCCCATCTTTCTGTCTATCTCTTTCCCTGTCTGGACTTTAATTTTGAAAGCCTTTCTTAAAATGTAGGGTACATATGGAGTATTTTTTTACGATTTTCATGCGGATTGTTTTAGCCATGTTTGTTTTACTGGCCTTTTACCGTTTGGATACAATAAAACGAAACTGTTTAAAGTGTATCGTTATTTCAAGCCAAAAAAAAGAAAAGAAATATTATGAAACACTTCGTAACGAATGAGCGATGAAAGGGTAAAGGAAGAAGTTAAGTCAGAATGAAGAGGGAAGTATTGAGAAGGTTAAGTGAGTGTGGAGATGGAGGAGGAGGGGATAGGGGGGAATGAATTTACTGAGGTGACTGCATGAAGGAAATAATGAAGAAGGAATATACAGTGTATGAGAGACCAGTAAATCTAGTGTGCTCGACAGTGATGGTTATAATACGGTAAGTACATAATAAAGAAGGTGAAAGGAATATACTGAGGTGCCTATATATGGAGAGAAAAAAAAGGCTGGAGGAATACACTGAGGTTAATTACGTAAAGAAGAAGTGGGTGACGTAGTGGGAATAAAATGAAAGTTTTATATTGGAGTTCAGTGAGTACATGAAGAGATAAGGAACATAGAAAAGGGGCAAGGGCGAGGGATAGAGAAACAGGCAAGGAGAAGGATGAGGAGTAGGGGATGAGGGGATGGGTTAGGGTGTGGCAGAAGAGTGTGAGGCAGGAAATGGTTGAAATGTACCGGTGAAGGGAAGTACGTGAAGGAGTAAAGGGTGAGGGTGAGGTGGGCTTGTGTGATCGTGTGTAGGAAACTTACATTTGAAACCATACACTGCGAATATAAGAATTAAAGATGCTCTCCACCAGCAATTCACACTTTAGTGATGCTGGGACAGGGTGGAGGAAGGGGAAGGGAGAGGGAACAGTATGAGTGCAGGAGGTAAATGTAGGAAGAACAGTGATGGAAAAGATGGATCAGATTCATGCCCATCTACTGCATGTTGGTGAGGTGCGCTTGAAGAAGGTATACCCTAGCAGAAAATTCCATTGCCCAGTTAACAGCTCATTCCCTTTGAGTGTGTAACAAACTTCAGAACAGTGAGACTGAAAATGAGTTCACAGTGAGATCATGAGAAAGACAGTGGACACAGACATTGCACGCCCTTGGCTTATGTTTCCTGTGAGAATAAAATATGTTCAGATGCAAGACAGAGAGAAAGAAGGTGTACAGCAAGGGGAAGGGTGAGTGGAACGGGAAGGGTGAAGGGCAGGGGGGAAGGATGAGGAGCAGGGAGAAGGGTGAGAGACAGGGGAAAGGGTGAGTGGCAGAAGGAAGGGTGAATGGTAGTGAGAAGGACGAGGAGCTGGGAGAAGGTGAAGGATAGGGGGAAGGTTGTGAGGTGAGAATGGTAAGGGGCAGGGGGGTAGGGTGAGAGGCAAGGGAAAGGGTGAGGGGAAAGGGGAAGGATGAAGGGAAAGGGGAAGGATGAGGGGCAGGGGGATGGATGAGTGGCAGGGGGAAAGGTAAGTAGTAAAGGGAAGGGAAAGAGCTTAGGGAAAGGTGAGGGGCAAGGAAAGGGTGAGAGGCAGGGACAGGGGTGAGTGGAAGGGGAAGGGCGAGTGGCGGAAGAAGGGTGAGGAACAGGGGCAGGAATGCACTGCAGGAGGAAGGGTGAGTGGCACGGGGAAGGATGAGTGGCAGGAAGAAGGGTGAATGACAGGGGAGGGGTGAGTAGTAGAAGTGAGGGACAGGGGGAAGTATGAGAAGCAGGGGGAAGGCTGAAGAGTAGGGGGAGTTTTTTTTTTTTATGTGTCCGACTCTAGGTATAGGCTTCACAGCCTGTTCCCAAGGCCAAGTGGCCCTCCTACATACCATACACCTCTACATGTCATCACTTCGGCGCTAACACCCACTGTCCATACTGAATATATGCTAGGGCTGTCTCATACAGGGCTCGTGCATTGGTATTATCGGGGGTATTTTTACGACATGTCGGCTGGTCTTCAGGTAGGTCAGTAAAGTCTGCTTTTATGAAATTCAAATCTTTAATCTGTCCCCTACCCCAGCGGGATTTGAACCTGGGTCCGGTAGGACTGCAGGCCACCTCTCTATCGATTGAGCCACCGCCTCCCCCACTGAGCCACCGCCTCCCCAAAGAGAAGGATGAGGAGCACGAAGGGAGTGGAGGAGGAGAATTGGGAAGGAGGAAGGATGAGGAGAAGGTGCAAGGTGAGTGGCAGCAAGAAGGGTGGGGGACAGGGGGAATGGTGACTGGCAGAAATAAGGTGAGTATTGAGGAGGGATGAGTGGTATAAGGAAAGTTGACAGAATGGCTTATGCACTATGTCGTGGTGCAGCAATGACATTTGGGTACTTGAGTTAGAAAAATAGTCACTCAGTAATTTGGCAGGGGCTTGGGACTTGTACTATGTGTTATTTCAGCAGACATGTGTAGGTGTGCGGTGTGTAGGAGGGCTAATGGGCCTTTGAAGCAGGCTGTGAAGCGTATGCCCAAAGTCGGACACATTAAAAAAAAAAAAAGAAAAAAAAAAGCTGATTTGGTCACCTCCAGCGAGGTACTGTTTTTGGTCGAGTTTCTTTGTTTCTTTCTTTGTTTCTTTGTTAGCAGCATTACAGAAAAACGGCTGAATGAAATTACATGAAACTTTCAGGATATGTGAGCACTGGTCCCAAAAGAAATTTTTGGCGGTAATCGAGTGACCCTGAAAGGTCAAAAACAAAGTCACGGATTTTCAGAGGGCTATAACCTGACACCGATTGAAGATATAGACATTTACTATCATCAACATACAGTAACTCTCATGTAGGCTTTCATTTGGCACCAAGACCTTTGACCTTGAATGGCCGTACAAGGTCAGACTGAAGGTCACGGATACTCAGGGGGCTATAAGGCTATAATTCGAAACTGTTTGCGGTCAGATATTTACTATTTTCAACATACAGGAAGTCCCACATGGGATATTAGTTGGTACCATAACCTTTGACCTTAAGTGGCCTTGAAAGGTCAAACTTAAGTTAACGGTTATTCAGGGGGCTCCAACTCAAAACTGGATGAAGATCGTGAGATATTTACTATTATCAAGGGATAGGAAGTCCCTTACGTGTTTTTAATTGATGCCATGACCTTTGACCTTGAGTGACCTTCAAAAGTCAAACACAAGATCACGGGTTTTCATAGGGCTATAAGTTGAAACTGTTGAAAATAAAATAACAGCTGTCGGGCGAGGTTTGTTGTGCCTGGAGCCACTTGATTTCTTATTATAATGTCTTGCCTCGAGACGCCCATTTAACATCTGCAGTCATTCAGTCACGTCCACAGTTGCTGATTTTCACTACGATGCTAAGCAAAGAAACCTTCACGTCTCTGTGTCCATATCCAGTCACCTTTAGTTGTGATACTGATGAGCACACAAATCATTAGTATGAGCATTACTAGAATTATTTCCGTGTAACCCTGAGTGAGCTATTTACCTCCCCAGTGTAGCATACCATGCCGGGATTCTTGTTGTTGACGAAACAAACAAACAAAAAATACCTGTCAGAGCATCCTATAGTCAGTTTGCATTCTGGATGGTTGCAAGAGTGGGGAGTCAAAGAACTCCTCATGTCCACCGCTGCTGCAGCAGTCATGTTTAACATACGCTGGTTTTGACTTTCGTGGCAGTAGGATCTTTTCACAAAACACATTCATAACTGAAGCAAAACCAGATCTTGACCTTTAAATTCACTGTTTATTTATGTTCGGTAATTAGTGTGATATAATAAAACGGTGCAGCAAAAGCAATACTGTAAATGGGAAAAACGACAGCACAGATCAGCATTAACAGAACCTCATCGAGACAGCTTTACTTAGCGAGAGCACCCATACATTTCACCAGTCATCTTCGCAGTCGATAATCGACCATGACTATTAACTTCTTCAGCCAGCCAGCAACTACAATATACCGTACCTTGTTCTGGCTAACACCAGACAGTTATACTTGACATAGAAGTGACGTCCTCGACCTGATGGAAATAAAAGTTATCACCTCATCAGCACAGATGAAGGTGGAAAGACTAACATATATTACTGAGAAATGTTAAAGACGTGGACTTATTGGAAAACGAAAAATTATAAAAACATAACTACTTCGCGCTGATAGTGTTATGTTATAGACAAATTATAAAAACATATCTTAACTACTTCGCACTGATAATGTTATGTTATATAATACTTACCTCCTTAAGACTTTTTAAACTGGAGGAGATCAATATAGCCTCCATTAACCCCTACAGTTCCACAGGTCTGTCCTCACTTATTGCTCCATCAGGGACGTGGGAACCCACAATAATATTACTGTACTTGGTGTAGGCATTTAAGGTAAGTTTGATCAGCTGTTCATGCCTGAGCCGCTTCGTGTAAGTAACTGATCCAAACAGTCCGTTGGATGTATAGTAAATCCTCATGGATCACGTCGTGTTGAAGAACCACAAAGTGTTCATGTACTGGTTGTATAGTTATATAGTTACCACCCAACGTAGTCAATGATTTGGGAGGTAACAGGACACACTTTTGGCTCGTCACTCAGTGTAGTTTCACCCGACTCTAGCACAACACCTGATTAAAAGAGTTAAGGAACATGAAAAGAAAACTTTAACTCCCAGGAATGTATTGCAGCCATGTTCCTTATGTCAGTTGTTAGGGCAGTATGATCTATATTCCGCCGCTTACTTTCATTATCTGGCCGTTTTTCTGTAAGCTGCCGGAGAAAAACTTCGGTCAAGTAAGGAGGTGGTAAGGGTCAGTGAGCGAAATTGTTTAATTACCAAAATTACCTTCAAGATATTCTCGGGGAAACAAAATAAGTATGTGTACCTTGAACCATTGATACTGCCAGGTTCCTATAAGTTGTTTTCGTAAACCTAATATAGGGAGAGTTTACGAAATCCCTTATTTTCTGACGGTCATTTATGGAACATGGAAAATTATTAGATGTCATCAGTAACATCCTGCATTACAAAATGTGTAGAAGCAACAAGACAGAGGTTAAGCATGTCTGTCATCATTTCACGTCTTAGAATTTCTTGTTAAAAACTAGGGACTTGTCCAGTATTTCACGCTCTCAGCTTTAAAAAGTAGACCTGCTGTCTCACTTTCACCTGCATAATATCGTTTTGTGTTATTTGAAATACGATACGGGAAAAGATGAGGAATTGGAGGCGTAAACCCAATATTCAGTGTTACCTCTAGGGCACTCAGGAACGGGAGGAATCCGAGAATAAATATAACCTTGATACGTCTTGGGGGAAAAATGAATAATGTTGGCGTCCCAGCACTAAATATTCTTTCATTCGCATCTGGAATGTAAGTTAATTAAACAGGACTAAGCACAGTTCACTTTGGTTCACCCTTTTCTTACAGGAAGGGAAGGTAAACGTCTCTTCTATGCACAGAGAAAAAATAAACAGCGATGGAAGACATAAAAATATCTATTCCAAGGGAAGTTAAGCAAAAGTGAGCCAAAATCAAGATATCTTTTTTGTGAGATTTCTGGAACCACTGCACATAAAAGACTGGTCACGAAGGATATTAACTGTTTAAAAAACTGACCGAGGAAGAATGTTCCAGTGTTTTACTAGTTGTGTACATGAAACACCAAGAGAACGTACATTCCTGGATTAGAGGGTTGGACGGAGAAAGGGGCGAGAGTGTAGACGGGAACTGCACGCCCACCACAGGACATGAGGAATGAAGCAGAAAGTTTCTGAGGAGTAGTAATAGAGCAATGACAGTGAGAGAGAGAGAGAGAGAGAGAGAGAGAGAGACAGACAGAGACAGAGACAGACAGACAGACAGACAGACAGACAGAGACAGAGACAGACAGACAGACAGACAGAGTAGAATTAGTGACGAAAACACCAATTCATTTCAGCTTCTGCAAACCACAACTGGGTAAACACACTCAGTACCTCATTAGGTTCTGGGATCTTAGCGGCAATTACACAGTGATTCACATAACCACATACACATGTCACATATACACAGACACCCCACACAATTCCTTATCCCCCTACAAATCCACCTCCCCTCTCCTGCCCCCACACGACCCCTACATTCACACCAGCTGAGAAGGCAATAATGAACAGCAACAAAGACAACAACCGAGAGCAAGATAGGGAGGCCCAGAGGCAGACACGATGCAGGAAGGTCTTTATAAGAACAATGCGTTGGGATATAGGTGCAGTGATGAGCAGTGGGTTACTCAAACACAACAGTGGCTGATGACCATGTGCTTTATATCAGCAGCTCCAGGACATCTTTTTGTTTATTCTTACTGTCACACAATGAATTTATTCAACCTAGGCGAGCCACTTCGATCTAGGGACAGTAGGAAGGGTAATAAGAATGATACGCTGGGACAGAATTGTTATGAGCAGAGAGGTTACTCAAACACATAGGCTGTGGATCTCGAGGCGTTGTTGCGACGCAATTTCGTTGTACAGCAAATACAGAAAAAAAAAAAAAATGTTTTCACTAGCTGTTTTTACCGACTTATACCTAACCAAACATGTGTAAATTTTAGTCACACAAAGTTCAGTCTTTCCATTAAACTTTGAAAAAAAAGAAAAAGATGGAGGGCCATAAATGTCCAGGATCGGAGGGAGAACAAGTTGAACAGGTGTTTTTTGCGGTCGGTGAGAGCGAGGTGCCCATGAGGGTGCAAGGCAGTGTAGCAAGTGGTCACCATGCCACGTGAGGGAATGAAGTCTGGGAGATGACTTCCATGCTTGAGAACACCAAAATTTAAAGTTATTCGCTGACTTTCATTGATACAGACACTTGAAGCACTGCACTGTGGCTATGAATGCAACAAACACTACACTTACAGCTAAACATGCCTCACTAGCGTAATTGTAATCGAGGTGATAACAAATCGTATGTGTTTATTTTCCTAACATTCAGTACCAACTTGGCACTCCCAAGGTTATTATCAGCAGGGTAGGGCAGGGAGTGGCAAAGTAAGGCAGGAAAGGGTAGAGTAGGGCAAGGAAATGCAAAGCATGTCAGTACTACACTTACTGTTAAAAATGCCTCATGAGTAGCCTGTAACGGTAATCGAGGTGACGGCACATCGTGTTCCCTATATATTTTTTTCGTTTTCTGATTAATACATCACATATTTTTATCGCTTTATACTGCAATGTCATTTATAACAATGAGCATCATACTTATGCAGAGATGCCCAGTGAGTGGGAAAAATTTAACATTTGACAGCACCAATATTCATTAATTTCCTTATTTTTCTACCACCAGTTAAGAACACAGCCCATTTTCTTTCTCAGCCAGTTCGTATTTTCGTATAACTATAGGAAACCAGAAAAGCTTCATAGCTCACATTACTTTTTCACTAGTGTGTAATGCACTGCTACGTAATTTGCCACTCTCTTCAACAGAGACTTCACATATTTACATACTCTCATGTTTGCATGTCCTTTGTGTGAGGAAAGGCAGAGCAGGGTGGGGAAATGTAAGGCATGGCAGGGAGAGAGAGGGTGTGATAGCGAAAGCTAGGGTAGGGTAGGGAAAGGCAGGGTAGGGTAGGGAAAGACAGGGTAGAGTAGGGAGCTGCAGGGTAGGGTCGGGATAGGCAGGGTAGAATAGGGAAATGCAGAGTTGGGTGAGGAGATGCAGGTAAGAAAAGGCAAAGTATGGCAGGGAAAGACAGGGTAGGGTAGAAAAAAGTATGGTAGGGAGGGGTAGATTACAGTAAGGAAAGACAGGGTGGTGTAGCGAGATGCAGAGTAGGGTAAAGAGATGCAGCGCTGGGTATGAAAAGCCAAATCACAGCACGGGAAGGCAGGATAGGGTAGGGAAAGGCTGGGTAGAGTGGAGAGATGTAAGGTAGGCAAGGGAAGGGTAGGGTATAGAAAGGCAAGGTAAAGTAGAAAGATGTTGGGTTCTGGAAAGTGGAGAAAGGCAAGGTATAGTTGGGAGATGTAGGATAAGGTAAGGAGAGAGAGGGTAGGGTAGGGAATGACAAGGCATGGCAGGGAAAGGTAGGGTAGAGTAGGGAAGAGCAAGACAAGGTACAGACAGGCAGGGTCATGCTCCAATTAATGCACTTTTCTCCTCACTTCCACCTTCTCCCCTTTGGCAGTGCTGTCGGTGTTGTCATTAGACGATATGTGGTGCTACTCAGGTGGCTGTGCTTGCTTCCTGCCCAGTTGGGCAGTTGTGGAAGGGTGTTTTTGAGAGAGACAGTTAATCAGTAAGTACAGTTAAGGTCCATCGCAGTGTAAGGGTTTAACACCGAACTGATTAATGGCTATAAACTTTATTTATTTAGCCTGAGGGCATCCCATGTATTATATCCTTGCTGTCTCCTACTGATTATATTCAACTTAGAACAAGACTTTTCCAGGTGCATGGTTAGTGATAGCCTTCACTTTTCCAATTGCATTGTTAGCGTTAGCCTTCATTTTCCAACTGTGTGGTTGAGATTAACCTTCACTTTTCGAACTGCGTGGTTAGTGTTAACCTTCAGTGACCCCATCAGTGCAATTATGTCTTCTTTTTACTTTATTCTTACTGTCGCAATTCGCGTGTATTAAACGGAGGGAAGATACTTATCTTGCAGTGAAAAGACTGATGATAACTGTCTCAGATATCTCCAACTCAGAAAATCTTTTCAGAGCAAAAGTTAATCCTCTGGTACTGGTAAGCATGAAATAATGACACCTCCATATCGAAGAGGGTAAATATAATACTGGTAAGTTGAAGTCAACACCCAATTTTGTACAACTTTACCCCAAGGATGGCATAGGCTCCATATTTTATTTTGGCTGCCTCCAGATGATTTGATCAGGACTAGGAGAGAATCTTAACTGAAGAGTGTAGATCTAGATTTCACTGGCACTCTCAGCACTAGACTGATTTTTTTTTTTCGCTCTGCTGTTACTACCACCACCACTTCATTAACCTCTTCAACAGAAGGCATCCTTTCAAATGTAGCAGTCGTCTTGTGGCAGCCTGACTTAAGTGAACAGTAAGCTGTCGTACTGAAGGCAATGAGCTGATAAAGACAAAGAAGAAGGATGTCAACTTGTTTCAGACAATTTCTGAGGCATGTTTCGATAATACAATTCCTGCATCGGTTTCGTTGCTGACTGCTTTATGTTTGGTGGTATGCAGACTAATAAAACCTACTAACAATGACCGTTTTATAAATTTCCACCAAATTGAAAGGTTTGTTTTTTCACTCCTTATTCGTGTTTTAGTCCCTTCAGCCCGAGGACGCCAGTTCTATTTTAATCTACACATTGCTTTGCAGAAGTGCTGGAGAGGGTTTCCGTCTTTGGTGGTATCGATGTGACCAGGTGGCTCTGCTGCCTGGTCATACAAACGTCCCTCATTTCCTTTCCTATTCCTCCAAATGAGGATGATAGACTGAAGGAGGATAACTTCAGCCTGCAGTCAACTGGGATTACATTCAGATGAGGCTGGCGTTACAACAACAACAACACCAATGACTGTTACTACTGCTACTACTACTACTATCACCTTACGGTTTTCTTCAGCATAGGATAAACTTTTGGACCTTGAGGAAAGAGAATTGAATACATACTTCATTCATTCTTTCATTCATTCATTCACCATCTAATCCTGTGTTGCCCCATGAGTAGCGTAGGGGCCCCGGGCTAGGCAAGTGGGTCCTGACACTGAAGATGAGAATGACCAGCCTCACTCATCCCTGAGTGGCATTACGTGAGCAATAAACCGCAACCACTCCTTGGATATAAACCTATCTATCTATTGCCAGACACCATAATCCCGTAAGGGTGGCCATTTGACTTTGAGTTATTTGTTTTACGGGGAGGGGCACTAACCCTCCACCAACCCACTTGCAGACACGTAGGGAACACGTATGGTTTGGTTATATAGTTACCACCCAGCGTTGTAAATGGTTTCTTGGCTTGCAGGAAACCATTTGGCTTGTCACTCAACGTAAAGCCACAAATATAAAAAGGGTGGTGGCTCTAGGGGTGGTTGACATGGTGGTGGTAGTATTGACTGATGTAGTGGTGGTAGTTGTGGGTGCAGATGCTAAATCCGATTGGAGCGCCTAAATTACCCACTAAACCTGCAGGCGCCATAATTTAGTTATATGGTTACACCCAGCGTGGTAAATGGATTCCTGGTATACAGGGAACCATTTGGCTTGTCACTCAGGGTAGAGTCACCCGTAGACAAAAGGAAGAGGAAAGAATGAAGGAAAGAAAGAAGAGGAAGGAAGTAAAGGAAAAAAAAAGAGAGGAAAGGGCAGTCACCCGAGAGCAGAATTACATCGAGTGAGTGGGTGTGAGTGCCGTTTTAACCTCTATATGTTCTGCTACCCAGCCAGAGATGAAAAAAAAATACTGTGGTTGCTCCATCAGTTATAAAGGAAATGAGAAAGTGATGAGAATTAACATAAATCGCGAAGAGAAGGCAAACTCGAAAACGTTTAGAGATCTTATCCGAAACACATAACAGTGATAGAGCATGTTTGGTCTTGATATCGTTGTTGATTGCTTTTTGTACTGGGGGATACAGGCTGGCCACATGTAGTAATCAAAGTCATTCCGCAGGCGTTTCTGTTGGTCAGACATTGTGACTAGCCTTTATTTTCAGTATTTAACCTGTTTATTGCGAGAAAGTAATTTTAAGCTTATCTTGCTGCCTTTTGTCGACTATATATTTATTTCCGTGTGGCAGGGGGGACAAAATCTGGCCGCACTATGGGGTGGTACTACTACTCTGCGGCCAGGTTGTGTTAGGAAGAATACTGCCACCGTATTCCCTGCGTGTCGTAAAAGGCGACTAAAAGGGGCGGGGTGAGGGGACTAGGGACCCCCTCCTCTGTTTTTTAGTTCCTAAAAAGAGACAGGCCAGAGAAAGGGATGGGGGATGGAGTTATCCCCGTACCCTGAAGATTGGGTCTATGAATGTGCGTGGATGTAGTACGATTGAGGCTAAAAGGGAGGAGATTGGGAGAATGTTTGTGAGAAGAGAGTTGGATGTGTTAGCTTTGAGTGAAACGAAAATGAAAGGGAAGGGTGAGTCTATGTTTGGAAGTGTGAATGCAAGATTGTCAGGTGTTGATAGAGGAAGGGCAAGAGAAGGTGTGGCCTTGTTAGTGAGTCCGGAAGTACAGCAGTGTGTGATTGAATGGAAGGAGGTGTCATCGAGACTGATGTGGGTGAAAGCGAAATTTGAATGTGAGTTGTGGGTGTTTATGAGTGCACATGGGCCTGGTAGTGAAAGGGATGAAGAAGAGAGGGAGTCTTTCTGGAATGATGTTGATGAGTGTTTGCAGAGTTTTGGAGCAAATGTGAATGTGGTAATGATGGGAGATCTGAATGCTAGAGTGGGAAATGTAGCAGTTGAAGGTGTAGTTAGTATGCATGGTGTGCCTGGAAGAAATGAAAATGGGGAACGAATGATAGCGATGTGTGTTGAGCGAGAGATGGTGATTGGAAATACGCTGTTTGAGAAGAAAGATATTTATAAGTATACATGGGTGAGACAGGAGGGTGGAAGGGTTGTTGATACAGCTTTGATGGACTATGTGGTTGTGTCTAGGAATGTAATAGGAAGATTGTTGGATGTGAGAGTTCTGAGAGGGGAGGGTGGAGGTATGTCTGACCACTACCTGGTGGAGGGAAAGTTAAGAGTAGGTAAGAGATGGGTGAGAGCTAGGAGGGTTAGGTGTGGCAGGGAGGTTTTGAAAGTGAGTGAGTTGGATAAAAGAGAGAAAAAGATAGAGTATCAGAAGAAATTGAAAGATGAGTGGAACGCAGTGAAAGATCAGGAAAATGGCAGTGTGGAGGAGGAATGGCAGGTGTTTAAGAGTGCTGTTGTGGGGCATGCAGAAGAGGTGTGTGGTGTGAGACGTGTGGGTGGTGGTGTAAGAAAAGGAAGTGAATGGTGGTGCGAGGAAGTAAGTATGGCTGTGGCTGAGAAGAGACGTGCATATGAAGTGTGGCTGCAGAGGAAGAATGAAGTGTCATATGAGAGGTATAAGGAAAAGAGGAATAGGGCGAGAGGGGCTGTGTGTGATGCTAAAGTGGCAGCAGATGAGAGGTGGGGTAGGCGGCTGACAGAGAATTTTCAACAGAATAAGAAAATATTTTGGAAGGAGGTGAAAAGGGTGCTAAAGGGAGAGTCTGGGAAGGAAGAACGAGTAAAAGCAGAGGATGGAAGGATGTTAATCGAGATGGATGCAGTAAGGAAGAGATGGGCAGAGTATTTTGAAAGATTGTTAAATGTAGAGGAAGAAAGGGTGGCTGAGATTGTGGCAGATGGAAGGGTGCAAGGAATAAATGTGTTGGGAGAGTTGAATGATTCTTTGATCACGAAGGAGGAAGTGGAGAAGGCAGTAAAGGAGATGAAAACAGGGAAAGCTGCAGGTATGGATGGGTGTGCTGTGGAATGCCTGAAGGGTGGTGGAGTGACTATTGCTGACTGGTTAGTAAGATTGTTGAACGTGTGCTTTGTGAAAGGTATGGTGCCAGTTGACTGGGCAAGTGCTTGTGTGGTCCCGTTGTATAAAGGCAAGGGTGATAAGTATGAATGTACTAGCTTTAGGGGTATAAGTCTGTTGAGTGTTGTAGGTAAAGTTTATGGTAGAGTGTTAATTATGAGAGTTAGAGAGGGTACAGAGGGAGTGATTGGTGATGAGCAGTGTGGCTTTAGGAGAGAGAGGGGATGCGTGGATCAGGTGTTTGCTGTGAGACAAGTGTGTGAAAAGTATTTAGCGAAAGACAAGGATGTGTTTTGGACATTCATGGATTTAGAGAAAGCGTATGATAGAACTGATAGGGAGGCTTTATGGACTGTTTAAAGAGTGTATGGACTTGATGGTAGGTTACTAAAAGGGGTGAAAAGTTTTTATGTAAATAGTAGAGCGTGTGTAAGAGTGGGAAATGCTGTGAGTGATTGGTTTCCCGTGAGAGTGGGGCTGCGACAGGGATGTGTGATGTCGCCTTGGTTGTTTAATATTTACATGGATGGTGTTGTAAGGGAGGTGAATGCAAGAGTTTTAGGTGGAGGTCTGAGTCTGGTGAATGTTGATGGTGGAGAGTGGAATCTGAAGCAGCTGCTGTTTGCAGATGATACTGCACTGGTGGCTGATTCAGAGGAGAGATTGAGACAGTTGGTAGAGGAGTTTGGAAGGGTGTGTGAAAGGAGGAAATTGAAAGTAAATGAGAATAAGAGTAAAGTGATGAAGTGTACGAGGTTGGTAGATGGAAGGTGGATGAATATAATTTTGAAGGGTGAGTTGCTTGAGGAGGTAAAGTGTTTTAAATATCTAGGGTCACATGTTGCTCTGGATGGAAGAATAGATGCAGAGGTGAAGTTTAGAATAAAATGTAGTAGGAAAGGTGCTGGGAGGAATGAAAAAAAATGTTTAGATGTCGTTCGTTTAGAATGGATGTAAAGAGAAGGCTGTATGAGGGTGTTGTGGTACCTACTGCGTTATATGGGGCTGAAACATGGAATATGGGTGTAGCAGAGAGGAAAAGTTTGAATGTAATGGAGATGAGGTGTCTGAGGAGTATGTGTGGAGTGACGCGTATGGATCGAGTGCGAAATGATGAAATGCGAAGGAGAACTGGAGTTGTTCAGGAGATGGCTGGTACTGTAGAGTTGAGCAGAGAGTGTTGCGATGATTTGGGCATATGGAGAGAATAGATAATGAGCGATTGGTGAAAAAGATAACTAGATCTGATGTGAGAGTTGTAAGACTGAGAGGAAGACTACGAACAGGATGGATGAACAGTGTGAAGAGAGCGCTGGATGCGAGAGGGGTGTCTGTTGAGCAAGGAAGAGTGGCTGTGCGTGACAGAAATAAATGGAGAGAAATTGTGAATGAATAAGTGATGACGCAGCCCTGAGGGGATATTCTCCCGCATTTGGTCTGATTAGCTAGTCAGGTCAGGTGCAGGTAAGGGGATGGGTCTGTTATGATGTGGCAGGGGTAAACCAGCTCTGCTGTCGGGCCCTGCTGCGGATGTCACTGATTGCATTGCGCAGTTGACCCTTGTGCGGTGTGGTGCGGTGAGGATCTGTCCGTTCTCCCCTTTGGGGCTAAGATGCGAATGAATGTGTTTGAATGGATAAGTAAATGGGGAGTGTGTCGTCCTGTCTCGGCTACCTCCCTTTCCTTGGGGGAAGCAGCCTAGGTATATAGATAGATAGATTACTCAAGGAGAGACATTTCAGTCCACAGTGGTCAGATACAGCAACCCCTTCTATCCTAAAGGCTATTTCTTAGCTGATCCATATTATTTTGAGGTAGCCTAGTTAAAGTGATAACAATGGCCTTGTAGTAAGGGAGAAAACTTTATATTGCAAAGGGGAAAGCAAGTTCACTTTTTTTTTTTTAATCCAGTCCAGTTTCATTACTAATTTTTTACCTTGTTTTTGTATTCCCTATAGGTGATGTTAAAACTAAAGACAGACTTTTCAAACTGAAGGGATTAGATGCACCCTCCGTTGACTCCACTGCTTAGGGGTTCTCGTAAACAGAATAAAGTCATCTGTTGGTAGAAAGAGTAAAATTGTGATATAGGGATCCATACTTTAATGTGGAACGTATTCGAGCAAGTAAGTTTGCTGTTTTGCTGTTTTACCTAAAAGAATTGTGCCATCCCAATGCCTTATATTAATATGCACTTTGAATTTTTGAGAGAACCCTTTTCTGTAACACTAAATTTCTTCAGTGTCTCAAAGGACCGCTAAAGGTTTAATAATTTGTAACATAATCCAGCTTCTCTGCCCAATTTTGTTTTGAGAGATGTGCATAGATCCGATTTAGCTTTAAGTCACGAAAATAACTTAGTCTTGGTGTTCAATTTACCGTTTTTTTTTTTTTTTCAGCAATATGGCTACGAACTTTGAGAAAAGTCATTTAAGTAACATCATTTCTTTCCACAAGCGTGTCAACAATTTGCGCAGAGCCACCGTAGCTTTAATTATTTCCAAGATAAGCAAGTTTGGATGCTCAGTTTGGAGATTTATGGTATTGTTTGCTAGTATTCTGGCTAATAACACCAACAACATTTTCATAAGCTTTCGAGCGATGTGCGTAATTCCACTGAAACAGTTATGACTTTCGGGATAACTGATTTATGATGCTGTGCTTATCCATCCTCTTAAAAATAGTACACTATTCTCGCTCACCAGCTTTGTTCTTTCAAACTAGCTTCGCATGCGCACTCGAGCAATAGATATATGTTACGACACCAAAGGAATTATGATAATGTTTAAAACACGAAACAAAAATAGCATGTGGCTGGCCCTTCTATTTCGAAGAGTGGGAAACGAGAACGGAGTGTCTTACGGGGATCTCTGCCCAGCATTACGTTGCCGGCACAAGGTACAACGCCCAGGGACCAATTAACTCCCCAATGAGATCCTTAATTGCAGGTAAGATTACCTTCTGCCTCACCTCACCTTCACCCTAGCATGTCTACCTGTCGGTTCTTGTTCTTGTTTTTTGTTTTTGTTGGAGGGAGCAATTTGCTGCTTCATGGCCTTTCGTTCCTTCTTCCTTGCATTTATAAAAATTATGTTGGTCCATCCTTCCTACACACACACACACACACACACACACACACACACACACACACACACACACACACACACACACTATGCCCTCTTTCATTTAAACACATCCTTCAACATGTTGCCGTATGTCTCCCCGTTTCCTAAACCGACTCATTCACTTCACGTACATGCTTTCTCACCTTCACACACTCATCCCACTCTTCTGTCTACTTATCACTCCCCTCTTTCCTTTATCGACCCTTGCCCCAACACAAACACCCCCACCATACTCCCTCTTCCTCTCACTACACTCCCTCTAATCCTCCCACTCTTCTCCCTACATACACCCTCATTCGCCCCCTCTCCCACCCACTAAGATCCCTTTATTCTCAAGACACACAGTTCTCTCTCTCTCTCTCTCTCTCTCTCTCTCTCTCTCGTGTGTGTGTGTGTGTGTGTGTGTGTGTGTGTGTGTGTGAGAGAGAGAGAGAGAGAGAGAGAGAGAGAGAGAGAGAGAGAGAGAGAGAGAGAGAGATCTACGGTCCGACCCATTCCGCTGGATATTCTGTGATAGTTATCCAACTTTCGTACCTTATCTTTCATTTATGTTTTTTTATATCATATCTCACTTTATCTTTACGCGGGAAAAATCAGGTTAGGATGATACTGACGATAATGTGTCCAATTTTGGCTATAGATTTCATAGTCCGTTCCCTGAGGCTCAACCGTCCTCCTACGCACCACACGCCTTCACATGTCATCACACCAGGGCTATTACCCACTGTCTGTAGATAATACTTAATAGGGGTGCTTTTATGACATGGTGGTGGGTGTTTTGGAAGATCATTCAAGGGCTTTTATGTAGTTTGTTTCCAGTCCTTCACAACGAGAGACCTACTGAAAATTGAATATAGTTGTAGGGTCACAGCGAGAATATGTAGGACCTTATTGTGGTGAAGGGGATAAAGTTTCAATGGAAACGCCATAGTTGGATAACTATGTTGCTTGATGATAGGGACAATATGGGGAAGGAAACAAGTTACGTAGGTTGTCTGACATAATTAAGGTCCATCAGTCCTTCAACTCTGACTATTTGTAGGAATGTGGTTGAGTTTCCTTCTTGGGATTTTACGTCAGTAAACATAAAGCTGAATAAACGACAACAACAACAACAACAACAACAACAACAATAATAATAATAATAATAACTGCAACAATAATAGTGGAAATTATATTGTCTATAACAACATTGATAACATTATTATAACTGTTAAACCGTGAGAGCATAAGCATTGTAACTGTAGCCTCCCATTCTCCCGGTGCTGTAGTTTTCAGATATGAAGTGTTCCTTGACGATCAGTGTGGGTGTGAGTGATGGGAGACCATGAATCAACCTTACCCCTGGCGATGGAGTTTTATTGACATGGAGGTGGACTGATGGAAGGATGGAGGGAAGGAAGAAGGGAAAGGAAGAGGGTTGCAATACTTATATATGACTGGATAAAGCAGTGTGTCTCAAACTTTTTCACATCATTCTCCACTTGTGGGGATCCTCAAATCCTCGTTTCCCTCCTTTTTTTTTTTTTTTTTTTTTTTTTTTCAAGTCCCTCACAATTAATGATGAAAAAAAAGGTCTGAGGGCTCTCCATTTATTTTAATGCTTAGAACTGTCAATCAGAATGCATATTTTGCTACATATCATTGGGATGGATGACACCGTTTGTTTTCAATCAGTCGACTGCTTTGAGGCTGTCACTGATAATATACATCTCATATCTGGGTCCACATCCAACCTGTTTGGGCATTTACTTTTTATGTGTAGAAGGGTGAGAAACCAAATTCACATAAATATGTTGTGACAAATGGCAAGAGGACTATGAGTACGATTTAACTAACTTTCGGATATGACTGATATATGGAGCACCATAACACAGTCAGACTTTTCTTCATAAGGGTCTCTGGTAGTAGAATTATTTTTGAGGCTAAAGAATTCGTCCTGAACATCATCGAGAATAGCAGCATGAGTGTAAGAGAAAGGATTCCTCACCAGTTTCCCTTCCTCCTCAGTTGAAATCTGGGAATCATCTTTTGGACTCACTCTCCTAGGATTTCAAGTGCTGAATTATTTCACTTTTGAGCGATGGGTCGAGTAGGTGATCTTCTTCACTCTCGTTTTGAACTGTTGAAAGATTCTCAAACATGGCAACATTTTCTACAGTCACTTTCCTTTGTCAGTTCTGGACTTTAGCAAGAAATGCGCGCAGACAGTCCAAGAGGTGAAAAACATTTCTTTCCTTGCTTTGTAGCTTGAGATTCAGCCTGAGTAGCTGCTCAAAAATGTCTGCTAGGTATGCAAGACGTGACTCTCGCAACGCCTGGTTGTATAGAGTTAGTAGATCATCTTTCCCTTTCATTTCCGGGAAAAGTATAAGCTCTCTCTGAAGCTCATATACTATGTTCACAACATTGCCCTTTGAGAGCCATTGCACTTTAGAGTAAAGAAGGAGGGATTAATGCTCTAAATCCATGTCTTCACAGAGTTTCGGGAAAAGGCGAGAGTTCTGATCTCCTGTTTTCACAAGGTTGTCACATTTTACCACTGCCTCCAAGATCTTGTAAAGGGAATCAGGGAATGCTTGTGACGCCAGTGCAAAGCGATGAATCATGCAACGAAGCACTTTCGCATTAGGAGCTGCTTCCTAGACATGCCTCTGTATTCATGATTTTGATCGCAGCATCGCCGGAGCCCCATCAGTACAGGCCCGACAATAATTTTTCCAGGCTATTCTGTTAGATGTGTAGAAAGAAATAAACTTTTCCATCACATCTAAAGCTTTTGTGGAAATTTCAGGCTGTGTAAAGAACAGATATTTATCTTTGATATCATGCATAAATACATATCTAACAAACACGAGTAGCTGTGCATGATAACTCACATCCGTTGCCTCATGCAGCTGCACAGCAAACATATAAGAACATAAGAAGAGAGTATAACTGCAGTAGGCCGGTTGGCCCATGCTAGGCAGCTCCTAGAAGAGTAACTGAACTACTAGAATGAGATAAGGATAGCAAAGAAGAAGGCTCTCCCCCGCCCTCCAAACCCTTGTCAGTTAGAATTAATTTAATCTCCTGTATCACTTGTAGCATGATATCAGCTGATATGTCACTAATTGTCCATTTCACTGTATCGTTTGACAATAAAAACTGCTGACTCTTATGTGCACTTGACTCTCCAAAAACCAACATGACCACATTTGCAGCACAAGACTTAAACAAAGCTTTTACCAATCGTGTGGGCCATTTTCTTCCTTGCTGATTCAAGGAGAACCTAATATGATGCCTCTTCTACACTTCAGTTCTGTTGTTGGAAGGCATCTCTCCCATCCAGTTTCTGTTTTCACAAACTCTGTTCATGACACCTGAGGAAACTGGGGTCTTTCTCTGCACTCTGAGAGTTAATTATTGTCGTCAGATGATGCTTCAGCCTACAAGGCCTCATAGAATCATTCATCAGCACTTTGAAACACAGCACACACTGATGTTCCTCTATGCCATCAGCGAGGATTGATATGAATTCGTAGTTAATATATTCATCATTGGACTTTCGCTTATTAGCAACACTGGCATCGCAAATCTGTAAACAAAATAAAAAAGCCAAGCGGATGAAAAAAGATGAATGATACAGTTTAAAATTCTGTGACAACATGCAACAAGGTGAATCAGTTCTCTACACTGATTTATAATCAGTGTTGACAAAAAATCACCAGTGTCAAACAACTTTCACCAAACTAACATGGTTTATTTTCAACTACACCCAAATGAATACAATTTTATGCAGTATAAAGTCACTAGTTTTCAGTACTTGATTTTTTTTTTTTTCAAACAATACTGTACTCAGTTGTTCGTTATTTTTTATTTATAATAAGTTAGACCTTCGTGGCTGAGCATTTCCAAATTACACAGGAGGCTGCCGGGGTCCCACTGGACCCCAAAACATGTTGGTGGATTTCTGCCATATGCATAAAGTTACATCATTTAAAATTTGTGCATATGTTGCCCAGGACACGGCACGTGGAGTCAACCCACCAGCGTCCCCCCCCCCCTTTTTTTTGTGTGTTCTAAGAAAATTATTTACATTTATCAGAAATTTATTAAAGTTTCAGTGTGGATGCACTGAACCTGCACTTATATGAATGTTTGACTGTCAGCACTCATGGGATAGGTTCTCTACATAATAACAAGCTGTGGTATAAAGTATGATACGTAATCATAATATAAAACTATCCTTATAATGTTCAAATTAGATACAATTTTTTTTGTTTTCAGTATCATGCAAATACAAAGAAAACTTACTTTTTATCATGCGAAAACAGCTGAATGATAGTACCTTTCTCACAAATACAAAGAACAGTGACTTCTACAATGTTAATAATGATAATACAGCAGAATGTTATTGTCAGATTGTTCAACCACTTCATATTCATCAGCATCAGATTATTCACTGCCTGGATCAATATCTTCAAAATAATTGGGCTGGTCATTATCTGCCGACAAATTTCTGCCATGAAACATTGATTTTGGTATTGATATTGTCTTCAAATGTCAAAAAACTGAAAAAAAAAGTCACACGGAAGGCGAGGTGGGGTCCCAGCAGACCCCACAAACATTTTTTACACTGTCACTCCTAAATGCTGCAAGCTTTTTTGCTCAAAAACATTGTGCATACACAATAACCATCTACAATAATAGCCAGGGACAGGCAGATCGAAAAAAAAAAAAAAATGGCCCAATGGCATCATTTTAATGACGCGCTGGGATCCACAGGGACCCCACTCAACTCATGAAGGGTTAAGTTTCATTAACACCATTTTGGAGTTAATAATGTAGATGTTTCCACTAGCACAATGGAAACAAAATTCTTCTGGCATTCTAGTAACTATTAAACTCTCTGAATTCTCCACATTTGCCAGCCAGGTACTGTCATTGCCTTGATGCAAAGTTTATGTAAAATCATGGTTACATTGTTGGATAATAATCTGAAATATTGCTTTAAAATTGATAAATGCATCATTCCACTTTGAATAATCATATTTTCCGTCCATTGTGCCACCTCTCTGTGCCTTCCCTCGTGCTACACGGGCATCTGGTAACACTTATGACTGGAATGTCACACAGCAATATTGCAGAACATCCTCCTATCAGACTTCTTTTATTCTCCGAACTGCATCACTCAGGGTCTCACTTCCCCAGAGCTGTTTCCCCCCAAACTTCAACCTACAGCATTTCAGATCCAACTGTTACAGATTTTTAAAAATAATTGGAGGACATCAGTAATCCGGTGTATGGATTATTTTTTCATTCATTTTTTTTTCCTTCCTCTGTTCTGTTATTTAAAAGAATTATCATTACCATATCATTTTTACACACAAATTTTGACAGTCAACAGTAAATGTTGAAGGGAAAAGGTAGGAAAAAAAAAAGGTGCCAAACGCAACAAAAGAAACATAAGATACCACATATGAATGTGCAATCTTCCAAAAACATCGGTAATTATAAGAAAGTATCAAAACACAAACACTGTTTTAATTATGTAGCAGACACTACCATGCATCAAAATTTCACATTGTTAATAAAAAATTTCAAGTCAGAGCTGCTAAATCTGCATTGAAGTCTGGTTTGGTGAAAGCTATTTGATTTAAATTCAACGTAACGTGGTGATTTTTTTTTTTCAACAATGATTTTAATTCAGATCACTTGGTGAAAATGAATTTGTCGTATTTCGTCGTATATTTACAATCAGTCATGCATTTTTTTGGTGTAAGTGGCCAATGATAATGAGAAAAACAAGTGAATGAACGAGAAAATGCACCGACATAACATTACAAAGAGAATATGTGAGAGCAATATCAAAGGTTGAGATGTGATAGGAGACCACGAGTGAGCTGGGAAGGCAAAGTTGAAGTATAAATAAACAATGAAACTATATGTCTTAATATATCTATAGATTGATAGATAGAAAAAAAAAACAAATATAGTTCAATTTCACAATACTAATATCAAATAAATATCTCACAAGACACACAAAAATACTATTCAGGGCGCTAACCGGGGTCGAGGCCGAGAGTGAGATTACAACAGGGAGCGAGGGAGACAAACTTGCGCCCAGTACACAGCCCTAAGTCTGTTGGAAGAATCCTTTCTGTAGAGGCGAATAGTATTTTATAAACGGTTTTCTTGACACCACGCTCATTCCCGGACATTGCATAGAAAGTGCTGCCACTTAGCCATATTTTTTCTTTCCCCCTCATCAGTGCAGTGGTGTTGAAACGTAGCAAGTATATGCTGGAGCGAGAGGGAGCAAGGCGACAACCTTAAACACAAGACCCCCTCACCCGTGTGTAAGGCGGACACACTGATTTGCTACTTACACTAGCCTGCCGTGGCCCCCCTAAAATCCTGCCATGACCTCCTTGGGGGCCATGGCTCCCAGTTTGAGGACCAATGTAGCAGAAAAAAGGGTCAATGGAAAGTAGGAGGGAGGGAAGAATAAGATGGATATGTGGATGAATATGGATAAATGGCGGTGAAGGTTAAATGGATGGATGGATGAATTGATGAAGAGAGAGAGGAAAGGTTAGAAAAGAAAACAATTGTGATTATGAAAGATCAGTATTTTCGAATGCGGGGAAGGAAGGGTGATGGAGAGAGGGTTGGATGGATGGATGGACGAATATTAGATAGACAGGGGAAGGGGACAAGGAAGGAGAGACAGATGGACGAACGGATGAACTGATGGAAGGGCAGGAAAAATGTTTGGATATAAGGAAAATGGAGGGAGTAGGTGAGGTTAGGTGGATGGATTATGAGAATCAGTGTGGCAGGGAAGAACCGATAGATGGATGTGTGGAAGATCAGGGTAAGTATTTATGTTTGTATGTATCCGGTTGTACAGGGTAATGAAGAGAGGGCTGAATAAATGACAGATGAACGAAGACTCGGATGGGGAAAGGGAAGAACTTAATGCATGGACGGAGGAACAGTTAAATGAATGGGTGGATGGGTGAATAATTAAACTCTGGATGAAGAAGCGGAAGCGAGAACAATTTAGGATGAATACATTGATGGATATGGGTGAATGGAGGTAGGAAGAGAGATCCGGATGGATGATGGGGTGGGTGAATCGTGGAAGAGTGGAGAAATAAACGTTTAGATGTATGTATAAAGGAATGAAGGGAGAGATCAAGGTATGACCAGAAAGAAATTGGAAAGAAACATTGGATGAAAACATGGAGTGATGAATGAATGGAAGGACCCAGGGTAGGAAGAAGGTCTAATAAGAGAATGGACAGGAGTATGAAGAGATCGTAGAAGGACTGGATGGATAGCTGGATGGATGAATGCATACATGCATGGCTAAATGGATGGGTCGCTGAATGGATTGGTGGATGGAAGGAGGGATTATGTGTGAATGTGTAGAAGGATGGAGAGATGGATAGAGGGAGAGATACGTGGAACAACAGATATCTTGATGGGGGAAGGAAGCGAGGGAAATAGGGTGGTTGGAGAGGAGGAGGAGAGAAGGACCACGAGACGCACAGCAAATCTGTGCAGCCTCACACCACAGCACGGGAGTATTTAAACCTAAAGGCTTACAAGCAAAATGCAAATCATACCATGTTTTCCCATACAGAAGTTTCCATAACAATACCATAGTAAGCCATAAAACTGCATTCCACAGCACTCGTTAAGCAAAGCTTTCATTTAGAACTTGTTTGTCCGTCTCTTCCCTCTCCTGGAATATGGCGGTGCCTACCAACTCCAGGAGCAAGATATGGAGTGGGAAAGCCAACTAAGAAACAAAGAAAACACACACACACACACACACACACACACACACACACACTAAATTCCCATTTCCTCAACACTCAAACAAAAATAGACCAACTAAACAATGTTGGGGGATAACGATACACAGAAATATGTACATATAATAAACTCTATACACTAGTTAATGAGAAAGCTCATCAAGGTGCCTGAAATGATCAGATTATTGCTTGTGTCGCATGTGCTATGCAATAAGAAAGCAAAACAAACATATTTTTCTAGTTGGAGAAAACTTTGAAATATACCTCCATTGCAGTTTAACTATTAAGCTTACAGCATCCATGTTCACGTGGTGCACTCTGATTTCCCTTTCCCACAAACTCCCAAATTCCACCTCCTCCAACCTTTTTCTTTGACATTCTCGACAGTTACTTCTCTCCCCACACATTTTATGAGAATATTTTGAAACACACTTTCACCTCACTCGAACCACTATTCCAACAACACCAATTCTTAAACTGCATGCGTTACTGCCCCCAAACCCAACTTACTAACATTTCATCCCATCCTAACCATCCCTTGGTAACCACAGTCATTTATTTACCACTCCTTCCTTGTCGTTTCATGGCGTGAATCAGATAACGTGGTCAACTAGTATTTCTTAATTTTTGTACACACACACACACACACACACACACACACACACACACACACACACACACACACACACACATTATTAGAGATGAATGATTATGTCAGAGAAAATGAACCACATATGATATGCCTAACCGAAACAAAATTAACACCAAGGATATCAAATGACATACTAAACTTAGAGAAATATAATATATGGAGAAGAGATAGAAACTTAAAAAAAGGAGGAGGAATTATAATATTAAATAAGAAAAATCTAAAAGTCAATGAAATAAAACTAGATATACCTTCACAAGTAGAACTGATTGCAGTAGAGATCAACACATCTGAAGGGAAAGTAATTGTAGCCAATTTGTACATGCCACCCAGATCAAACACATGGGAAAGACACGAATATGAGGACCTGGCAGAGAGTACAATTCAGAGTTTAAGATCATTACCACATAAAATGGAAGAGATCGGAAAGAATTATACTAACTGGAGATTTTAATACAAATATAAATTGGAATACTC
Source organism: Coenobita brevimanus (assembly GCF_032717465.1). NCBI lineage: Eukaryota > Metazoa > Arthropoda > Malacostraca > Decapoda > Coenobitidae > Coenobita > Coenobita brevimanus. Next base: position 14,540,722 of record NC_137066.1, read on the forward strand.
TAGATATAATAAGCCAAGAAAGCTGTTGGGGACCAAAAGCTCCTGGATCTCGTGCAAGAGTTTTTCCGAACGCAACATGTGAGGGAAACCACCAGAAAAAGAGGACTCGATGTACCTTCAGTGCTAGATCTAATATTTACTAGGCAAGAAGATGATATTGACAGTTTAATTTATCACCCTCCACTCGGCAAAAGCGACCATGCAGTACTAAATTGTAACTTCAAGATAGCATATGACATAGTTAACAGCAATGAAAGTTACAAAAAGAGCCTAAACTATAAAAAGGGAAATCATCATGACCTAAAGAAGTATTTCTTAGAAGTTGATTGGTGAAAGGAACTTGGAGGACAAGATTTAAATGCTGCATATAAAAAATTCTGTGAATTTTATGAAATAGGAGTCCAGAAGTACATCCCACAGCACAAAGAAGCAGATAAGAAAATACAGAAATGGTTCAATACAGAATGTAAAAATTCAAAAGAAAGAAGTGATTTGTTGTAGAATAGATACAGAAGACACTATAGTGAAAGGGCATATAATAATTACAAACAGGCAAGAAAAGATTATACAAGAATAAGGAGGGAAGCCCAAAAACAGTTTGAGGAGGATATCATAAAAAAAAGTAGTGATCAACCGAAGCTATTTTACAGCTACATCAGAAGCAAAATCAAAGTAAAAGATATAATACAATCCACTACGGACGAGGGAATCACCTATACACAAGAGAAAGATATTTGTGAAGCACTAAATAAGAACTTCCAATCAGTTTTTACAGAAGAAACAAAATTTTGAGAGGGACTATGTGGAACATGCATGCCCACACATACTACCAGATATACAAATATCAGAAAAAGTAATACAGGAGGAGTTAAGTAAATTAGACAGAGGAAAAGCAAAAGGTCCTGATGAAATTTCATGTTAGGTGCTACGAGAATGTGCAAAGGAGTTAAGTAAACCATTATTTTTAATTTTCAAGAAATCCTTGAGTCAGGGTAAACTACCTGATATATGGAAGAAAACAAATATTGTCCCCTTATTCAAGAAAGGGAACAGACAAAATCCACTCAACTACCGACCAGTATCACTGACCAGTGTTGTAAGCAAGGTATTAGAAAAGTTTTTTTTTTTTTTTTTTTTATGCGAGGAAGAAGGAACCAAAGGCCAAGAGCCCGCAGTAACAGTTCCCTCCAAGAGAAAAACAAAATACAACAGAGAGCCAAATTCAAGATCCGATCATTTTGAGATGCCTGGACACACTACGTTTGAAAGACTGGAGATCATAGGCAGGAGGAAATACAGACAGAGGGAGACAGTTCCAGAGCTGACCTGTTGCATAAATGAAAGACTGGAAGTAACGGTTAACTCTTGCATTAGAGAGTTGGACAGAAAAGGGATGAGAGTTTGCTGCCAGACGGGTGCTACGCGCCCGTTGTAGAGGTGGAGGAATGCAAGCAGACAGTTCAGAGGAGCAGTGACCATTAAAGTAGCGATAGAAAAGAGATAAAGATGCAACAGTGCGGCGAAGAGACAGAGGTTGAAGGGAGTCAGTAAGAGGAGGAGAGTTAATGAGACGAAAAGCCTTTGACTCCACCCTATTGAGAAGAGCTGTATGTGGGGAGCCTCCCCACACATGAGAGTTGTACTCCACACAGGGGCGGATAAAACCCCTGTATAGAGTCAACAATTGTGCAGGGGTAAAGAAAGAGTGGAGTCAGCTTAGCACACATAATCTCTTGGAAGCAGATTTTACAAGAGATGTAATATGATCTTTCCAAGATAAGTCCCGAGTAAATGAAACCCCAAGCATGTTCAAGGATGATGCAGGATTAAGCTGAATATTATTAAACATTAGTGGGTATACCTGTGGAAGATTTTGTCGGGTTGACAGGTGTAAGAACTGAGTCTTAGATGCATTAAAGACAACCATATTATTTTTACCCCAGTCAGAGATATGAGCCAAGTCAGACATTAGGTGTGCCATAGCCTCATCCCTTGTTTCTTGAAGTAACTGTTGAGATGGGCGTTGGGAACCGAATGGAAAGGTGAAGGGTGGAGTCATCAGCGTATGAGTAGATAGGGTTAGATGTACAGCTTAGAAGATCATTGATGAATAAGAGGAAGAGAGTTGGTGATAGGACAGAGCCCTGAGGAACATCACTGTTGATAGATCTAGGAGAAGAACGATGGCCGTCTACGACAGCGGCTATAGAACGACCAGAAAGGAAGCTAGCGATGAAGGCACAGACAGAAGGATAGAAACCGTAGGAGGGCAGTTTGGAAATTAAAGATTTATGCCAGACTCGATCGAAAGCCTTTGAGATGTCAAGTGCAATGGCAAAGCTTTCGCCAAAGTCCCGAAAGGAGGATGACCAGGAGTCTGAAAGGTAGGTGAGAAGATCGCCAGTGGAGCGTCCCTGACGGAACCCATACTGACGATCGGAAAGAAGGTTGTGATAGGAAAGATGCCTTAAAATTTTTTTTATTAAGAATTGACTCGAAAACTTTTGAAATACAGGACGTTAAAGCAATTGGACGATAGTTGGAGGGTTGGGAGTGGTCACCCTTCTTTGGGACTGGCTGAATGAGAGCAAACTTCCAGCAAGAAGGAAAGGTACAAGTTGACAGACAAAGGCGAAATAGTTTGCCCAGGCAGGGTGTAAGCACAGAAGCACAGTTTTTGAGAACAACAGGAGGGACCCCATCAGGCCCATATGCCTTGTTAGTACTGAGGCCAGTAATGGCAGAAAATACATCAACTGAAGAAATTTTAATGTTAGCCATGAGGAAGTCAGAGGGGGGAAGTGATGGAGGAACAGCACCGGAATCGTCTAAGGTGGAATTGGAGGAGAAAGTCTGTGCGAAGAGATCTGCTTTATCAGTAGAAGAAATAGCTACAGAACCATCAGAGTAGAAAAGAGGAGGGAAGGATGATGAGGTAAAGTTGTTAGAAAGATTTTTGGCAAGGTGCCAGAAGGAGCTGGAAGAATTCGAGTTGGAGAGTTGAGAGCATTTAGTATGGATGAAATTATTTTTAGTAGAGCGAAGAACAGACTTAGCACGATTCCGGGCAGAAACGTAAAGATTATGTGATTCAGGGGTGGGTTGGCTCAGGTACCTTTTGTAGGCCTTCTCCTTGTTGCGGACAGCATTAGAACAAGCGTGATTAAACCAAGGCTTTCTTGCGTTAGTCAAAGGATATGAGAAAGGAATGTATGCTTCCATGCCCGAGAGAATAACCTCCGTAATGCCTAGGCACACTCAGATGGCTCACGGCCATGGAAGCAATAATCATTCCAGGGAAAATCAAAGAAGTACTGCCTGAGGGCCTCCCAGTCCGCAGCTCCAAAATGCCAGAGACGACGTTTCCCTGGAGGGTCCGCAGGCCGTACTGGAGCGATAGGACAGGTTAAGGTAATCAGGTTGTGATCGGAGGAGCCCAACGGAGAGAAAAGATTAACAGAGTAAGCAGAAGGATTAGTTGTGAGGAAGAGGTCAAGTATGTTGGAGCTCTCTCCAAGGCGGTCAGGGATACGGGTAGGGTGCTGTACAAGCTGCTCTAGGTCATTAAGGATAGAAAAGATGTAGGCTTGTTCACCAGGTGGATCCGTGAAAGGAGAGGAGAGCCAAAGGTGGTGGTGAACATTGAAATCTCCAAGAATGGAGATTTCAGAGAAAGGAGAAATGGACAGAATGTGTTCCATCGTAGAAGTAAGATAGTCGAAGAATTTTTGATAGTCAGTAGAATTAGGGGATAAGTAAACAGCACAGATATATTTAGTCAGAGAATGACGGGAAAGCCGAAGCCAGAGAGTGGAGAATTCAGAAGAATCAAGTTCAGGAACACGAGAGCAAGATAAGTCGTTGCGTATGTATACACAACAGCCACCTTTGGCTTTGAAATGAGTATAGAGAAAATAGGAGGATACAGAAAAGGGTTTGCTGTCAGTTGCCTCAGACAGCTGAGTCTCCGTTAGAAAAAGAAGGTGAGGTTTAGAGGAGGAGAGGTGGTGCTCAACAGAGCGAAAGTTAGATGAAAGGCCGCGAATGTTGCAGAAATGAAGAAGAAGAGAGTCAGACAGTGGTTCCAGGCACCTCGAGTCGTCACCGGGAGAGGGGCAGATGGCGGGGGCATTTATGGTCCCCCCCCCCTGGGGACTCCGAGGCTGGGTGAATTGACGCCATTTTGGTGAATTTTGAATAGGAAGTGTAGTGTGTACTGTGCATGTAGTTTGGTGAAGATAGATAGAGAAATTTGTACTGGAGAGCATGCTGGCCTACTCTCTGTGTAACTGAGACACTGAAAAAGTTCAGCAAAGGGGGATGGTCAGGAACTAGTCCTGAGGGCTGATGAAACGGGAGCTCCAGCACTCCCTGTCATCAGCTTTCCATCCACCTCGGGAGTACTGCCCTGCTCGACTGGTGCTACAGTCTACTCCTTATAAGAAAAGCTTGGGTAAATCATCTAGAAGAACACAATATGATGACAGAAAGACAGTTTGGTTTCAGAAAAGGAAAATAATGTGTTACTAATCTGTTGAGCTACTATGACAGAGTAACAGACTCCATACAGGAAAGAGAAGGATGGGTGGACAGTATCTATTTAGATTTCAAGAAAGCATTTGACACAGTACCACACCAAAGACTTTTATGGAAATTGTACCATCAAGGAGGAATTCGAGGCAAACTGTTTTGTTGGATGCAAGATTTTCTCATAAAAAGAGAAATGACAACAGAACTAAGGGGAATCTACTCATCATGGAAAGAAGTGACTAGTGGAGTACCACAGGGCTCAGTGCTGGCACCAATCATGTTTTTAGTGTATATAAATGATATAGACAGTAACACTGGAAATGAAAGCTATTTAAATATGTTTGCAGATGATGCAAAAATACAAAGGAGAATTACTAACACAGACTCTTGTAAAGAGCTGCAAGAAGAATTAAATAAACTTCATGAATGGAGTAATACATGTCAAATGGAATTCAGTGTGGACAAGTGTCATGTAATCAAGTTTGGTAAAAGTGGAAAAAGACCTGATTGGGATTATGCGTTAGAAAATAAAACCCTACACACATCAGAAAGAGAGAAGGACCTAGGTGTGATTAATTATCAATAACAGACTATCTCCGGCTGACCACATCAGTGAGCAGGTACGGAACATGTATACACTGCTTGCAAATATGAGAATAGCATTCACATACATAAATGAAGACATGCTAAGAAGGATAATAACATCATTCATCAGACCAACCCTGGAGTATGCATCAGTAGTCTGGAGTCCTCATCTCAAGAAACACATAGACAAGATTGAAAAAGTTCAAAGGGCCGATACAAGATGGATACCAAGCTTAAGGGATCTAAGCTACGAAGAAAGACTAAATAAACTGAATCTACCAACACTACTGTACAGGAGAGAAGGAAAAGAGGTGACATGATAATCCTATATAAATGCATATCAGGGAAGGAGAAAATAGACTTAAATGATTACTTAACATATGTGGAAGCATCAGCAAGAGGACACTGCAAAAAACTGCATAAGAAGAGAGGTGATAAAGACGTGAGGAAATTCAGTTTCCTAAACAGGGCAATTGATCAGTGGAATGCACTATCGAATGAAATAGTGTGTGCCAAAACAATTCACAAATTTAAGGATATGTACGATAAATATTGTTTAAGACACGGGACAGTACGAGCTTGACTCATTCCTGTAAAGATACAATTAGGTAAGAACACACACACACACACACACACACACACACACAGTTTTCTTCTCCTTTCAGCCCATCCTCAGATCGGTTACTTGGAGGGTACTGAAAAGTTCCTATGTAAACACTTTTTCTTCAATCACACATCCATCAGAATTCAGTGCTCTTTAACCCGCTGCGTCCCGTTAATGCATAGGTACACTAAGTAAAAAAAGTATCGGTGTATAGAGGGTTCGATGTCTTCCGAAAATAAACTCACGTGCTGGCTGTGTGGGAGAGTTGGTATCTTGTTATGCCTGGCTGTAGCAGGTTCAGAATGTTTATTTATATTTTAGCAAGGGGATACCTCAGAGGACGTTATATGACACCTCCCAACACGTCGGACACAAATATTTCAGAGACCTTCGTACCGTGATCCAAAATGTTTCGTCAATGTTGTGCACCGATACTTTTTTTATCGAGTGTACATTATAACATTTTGTCACGCTGAGTCCTGTCAAAGCACCCTTGCATTTTGCAATTGCGAGGTCCGTCACATGCATATTTTTCAAGTTTTACTCGTGATTTTCAGTAGGCATACGCGGGAGACTTTCCTCTACCCTCTGCCAGTCTGCAACACTGCCTTACCCCGCGTGGCCTCGCCCTCCTCCGCACGCCATTGTCTCGGCAACTACCCTGTTAGCAGTGACCTGGCCAGTAAAAACATGTCGCGCCATGGTACAAAATTCAAGGTGAGAGTGATACCCCAATCGATTACAATGTGGAGGACAAAGATTATGTGGTGCCAGAGAAAGAAACTAGCAGTAGTGGTGAGGAGGTAACGTTGCCAAGGATGGTGCGGTATGTTGATATGTTCTGTGAGTGAAACAACGCTTATATTGCCAATATTAATGTGTGAAAACCAATATATTCTTGTACTACATATAAATTCATACCTAACTGAACAAATATCTACCTATTCTGAGTGGTTTGCAATAGTTACTGCTACCATAGAAAACGTGACAGCCGCATCATGGCTCCGGAGAACACAGTACCAGGTGTTTAAAGGGTCACCTGTATAGCCCATTTCTAAGTTCAGGTGAGCACTTTTTGGAGCATTTGCCAATGTTTCTCATAAAAAGCGCAGGTTGTAGAAAAAAAAAATGAAAGTCTGCCGGGATTGGGGGGGGAAATCGGTGAAGAATCTACTGGGATGCGGTGGGTCGTGGACACAGTGTTACTGTCCATGATCAGAATCCTTGCTTCCTTTGTGTTGACTTCATGCTTCCTGCAGTGATGGCAGTGCCACTACACAGCATCTTCAAGTGTAACCAATCAGTGGACTGGGCATTGACACGTCGTTTACTGTAGCCAGTCAATGGTGGAGTCGAGTTACCCTAGGCCACTGGTTCTCAAACTAGGAGCCATGGCTTCCTAGGGGGACCAGGCAGGATTTTAGGGGGCCCACGGTAGGCTAGTGTAACAGTAAATCAGAGTGTGTCTGCTTTACACTCAAGTGAGGGGACCACATGTTTAAGCTTGTTGCTCCAGCATATTAGTGTTTTTGCTTATGTCCAGTTTTTTGGTCCAGCGAAAACCTCATGTTAAAATTTGGCAACATAGTGCTCCTAGACCAATTTTTTTATGCTGATTTCAAAAATCATCATTCATTCATTCATTCATTCATTGCCAGACGCCTTGTATCCCAAACGGGGTGGCCAAGGGCTTAGAGTTAATTGTTTTTACAGGGAGGGGCACTAATCCTCCACCAACCCCACTTGACACGTAGGGAGAACGTTATGCCAACAGCATCTGGTGTTCCCAGGCCGTCACCCATCCAAGTACTAACCAGACCCAACGTTGCTTAATGTTGGCAATTTTTTAAAGCAGGCCTTCATGGTCAAAATCAAGATGGCGTCCAAGATGGCCACCGAAACCTAAAACTCCTATAGTTCTTCACCTACTGACACTACAGTGTTAAAAAATACATGTAAATATAAATTTTTAGTCATGCTGGTTTCAAAATTCACGTATCCAGTGTAAAAAAAAATTTTTTTTTCATGATGGCAGCATGGCTACCCAAAATTGTCTCACCACAATGGAACAACGTATATGCAGCATAGCCATTATCAGCAATATTTAAAAACAATTTTGTTAGTGAAGCCAGTGAGACCTTATCTAATGATGTTTATTGCATAATAAAGAAATATAAGCATATACAGTTTATAGCATATATGGTCTTACTGAAAAAAATTAGGTCACCACATATATATATTTTTAAAACATTACATACATAAAGTACGTTGTGATATATAACACAGACTTTATCAACAACCAACTCCATGGTTAGTGCTTCTAACCTTATGGTTAATACACCAAAAACATATTCATTAACTAAAGAAATTATTGTATTCAGAAGAAATATCAAGTAAATATGTATATAGATTTTCATATGATTATATACAAGGGTATATAGTGCAAACATCATTCCACAATACATCATGGTTTATGAGAATCTTAAATTTAAATTCCTTGGTCATTGCATTACTTTGGCTTCAAATTAAGGAACTGCGAGCGTATTTATAAATTACTTAGTTGTCAGCTTATCATCACTATTATCACTATCATCCAAACCATGAAGTGTTTGTGATTCAGCAGAATTTGTACAACATTCTTCATCTGCACCACAGTGGCACAAGTCAGTGCAAGCTAAGTTGTTTTGTCTGCAGGTACACCTACCAGTGCATTTGCTCTTCTTGCAACCACATTTGACAAGCTGTATGACAGCAGCTGGAGCAGGTGGTAGAGTAGTTGTTACTGGAATGTATTTTTGAGAGTCTAACTGCCAGCCATATTCTGAATGTGATGGACATGGTGGTTGTGGTACAATGTCATTTTGCCAAAGCATGGCTTGATATCTTGCTCTCAGTATTGCCTGATACAGAGCAGCTTTAGTTGGTGGCATCTTTTGACTCTCAGACTGACTTTTCTTGAAGAGTAGCCATCTCATCAAACTTACATCACAAACCTTTGTGCTGGAATCATACAGCTGGCAGACATATTTCTCAGTCCACTTTCTGTGATTTCCATTGGAGCTTCTGAGTCATCCAGCAGTTTGAATGCTTCAAGAACATCATTATTTGCTTTCATGGACATCTTCCAGCAAGTGAGTTTACCTTTGTCAATGAAGTGGCCAGTAAGATCTGCTCCAGAGAAGGCATGAAAGCCTTGGAGAGCAGCAGCTCTGTCATATCCCAATGAATCATATATTGGCTTGATTGGAACTGTCCTGGATTTTGAACTTGTCCCAGTAATGATGTTGGTTTGAGTGGCAAGCTGAGGGTATCGCCTCACTGCCAGGACAAGGATATCAATGCCTTGATCAAAGATATCAATTATATCTACTCCATGCAGTGTAGCATCTACTGCATGCAGCAGAAGCCTTCCATCAGCTTCTTCATGGGAGCATTCAGGGTGTCCGGTAGGTCTTCCAGTAGACAGCACCTTCTTTTGTGAAGTCACAAAGAATGCCTGTGATCTGTCCTGGAAGTAATTGAAGCACTTCTGGGCAAGGTAGCATGTTAGTTCATCTTTGGTCTTCGAGCTTGACAGGAATTGTTTCATGCTGACATTTGCAATGGATGTCGTGTCACTCAACCAATCCGTTTTTGTATGATTTGGTCTTTCAGTGATTGGTCATTGATGGAGTAGTTATCAAAGACAAGATGACCTTCATCATAACCATTCAGTTTTGCTGCCACTGTCTGAAAAAATATCCTCACAAGTTCTGATACTTTTGGGCTTCCCTAAAGCCTGGACGATTGCCATCCCATCTAATACTACTACTTTATGAGGTGCCCTGCTGGTAGAGACATTCTGGGAAGCTGTACTTTGAGATACTGTGTTTTCCAGAAAACTGAATAACTTGCTCTTGTCTGGGCACATAGCAAGGCTACCATCTGGCAAGAACATAGATCTTGGTACAGCTGTGAACTCATATGTGCCTATATCCTCTTCAAGTCGACATCCTCTCATGATCTGGCAACAATCAGCAGTCTAGAAAACAATGATTTCTCATCTTTCAAATGTATGACATCATTTGCCAGAGACACCTTCACTTCTCTCCTCACTGATGTCCACATTTTCATGTTGACTTTTGGCATTCCTGACCGTATGTTTACACTACTGGTGTTTATTCTCTCCTGTACAGATTCTTGATATTTCATTTGACCTATTTCATCCCTGCTGCAAATGTCATTTCAGATGATGGTTTAAATTATTCATATGTAGGGGGCACTGGTTTGTTACTTGCATCAATGTGACAGGGCATCATTTCAGGTCAAGACATGTGCTAAAGTTCGTTCGTCTGCCATCTTGGTCGTCATCTTGGCTGCCATCTTGAATAACTAGTTTATACCTAGAGTATCATAATAGTTTCCATCAAATTTGAATTTAGTAACCCCAAAAACATATAATTAGACTCTTAAACGGTTCTATCATAATTACAAACCACAATATGTACAAAAGTGTTTTTGGCGGCTTTCTTGGACGCCATCTTGAATTTGACCATGAAGGGTTGCTTAAAAATAATTGCCAACATTGATTTTTGAAGTCAGCATAAAAAAACTGGTCTAGAAACACTATCGTTTCATTTCGTTTCGTTTCGTTTTTAAAGGCTCCAACATGCTTGCATGTGTCGGCCTTGGTCACCTAATGGCGGCTCTCCACGCTGCACGATCCATTGCAACCTCCCTGTTCAGTCCCTTAACCCTAAGGTCACACTTAATGACCTCGTCCCATGTCTTTCTCGGTCTACCCCTCATAACCCCACCCCCAATATTAACACTTCTCACCCTTAACCCTAAGGTCACACTTAATGACCTCGTCCCATGTCTTTCTCGGTCTACCCCTCATAACCCCACCCCCAATATTAACACTTCTCACCTTCCTCACCAAATTATCATCCCCCATCCTCTCCACATGTCCAAACCACCTCAATCTACCTCTCCTCATCACAACACCAATACACTCCAGTCCCATCCTACCTCTCAACTCTTCCATTGTAAACCCAGCCCCTCCAGGCCTTGGACGCAGGGATGCACTGCACATCCACCTAATCATTGTCATTTCTGTACGTCTGAGCCGGCGAATGTCTTCCTCCTTCACTGCCCAGGTCTCACTGCCATACAGCATTACACTCCTAACACATGCTGCATACAAAGACCCCTTAGCACGTAGGGAGAGCCCTCTCAATGTCAGGAGAGGCAAGAGCTCCCTGAACTTCTTCCAACCACTTCTCACCCTAGCCACAGAGCTAGCTCCAGCCCCACTTCCAGCACACAACATGTCTCCCAAATAACAAAACTCTTCCACACACTCAAGAGATTCACCAGCAAGTTCAATCCTTTCACGTCTGACGATCTCCACCTGCTCACCCCGTCACGCCGAACACATAAAATCAGCATTATCTCGCAGTCTACCTCTGATACCACTACATCTCTTATGCACCCATTTATCACACACACTGCACAAGATGGAATTACTTCCCACGCCCTTGTGGCAAACTGCACATGGCCACTCTCCCTCGTCTTTGACAGTACCGCCACCAACCCTAGATATTTTCACTTCTGTTTTATCTGCATTTACCCTTAAACCCTTTTGCCCCATACCATCTCTCCACTTCCTAAACCTTTCCTCCGCCTTCCTTTCATTCTCTGCAATCAACACCAAATCATCAGCATACAACTCCCACGGGAGTCCGTTTCTAAAGTCACGTGAAAGGGCTTCAAGTACCATGATAAACAACATGGGACTCAAGACTGACCCCTGATGCACACCAACATTCACGGAAAACTCATCACACAAATCTCCATTCATTCTCACCTGGGTGTGAGCACCCACATACATGGCCATAACCGCCCTAACCAGCCACTCCTCCAAGCCAAGCTTTCTCATTGCCCACTTCACCACCTCTCTAGGGACTCTGTCAAAGGCCTTTTCCAAATCAACAAAAACAAAATAAAGATCCCTTCTCCTACCAATATATTTTTCCTCAAGCTGTCGAACAATGAATATGGCATCAGTGGTCCCCCTACCTGGCATAAACCCAAACTGCATCTCATCAATATTCACTCTTTCTCTAATCATACCTTCTAAAACTCTCTCCATTACCTTCATTATCTGATCTAAAAGCTTTATACCTCTATAATTTCCTCTTTCCAGGGCATCACCCTTCCCTTTATACACATTTACAATTACACTCTTCAGCCAATCATCTGGGACAACACACTCATAAATAATCCTGTTTATCAGGTCAGTGACTAAACTCACCCCTATATCGCCTGAGGCCTTCAACATTTCGGCAGTCAACCCAGACACACCTGCTGCCTTCCCCACCCTCATCCTGCCCATTGCCTCACTCACAGTAGCAGTATCAATCAAAGGCCAAGGGCCAGACACTGGATCTGATGGCTCCAAACCTTCCCTGTCCCAGTCAAACTCCTCATTCAACAACCGGTTATAATGCTCTCTCCATGCATCTTTAATATCCTCACTGTTCACCACTACCCTTCCTTCATCATTCTTCACACACTGCTCACCTATGATATCCCGATTATCCCTCTTCACCTGACCTGCCACCCTAAATATATTTTTCCTTTCCCCATGATTTAGGTTATCAAGTAATTGTCTCTGTGACTCAGACTTTGCCCTGTATACCTCTCTCCTAGCCCTACGCTTGGCAGCCAAATATTCCTCTTTGCTACCACCCTTCTTCCATTCCCGGAAAAGCCTTCTTTTCTCCTTAATTGCTGCTTCTACACCCTCATCCCACCACCAAGTTACTTTATGTCTTGGTGGTCCTCTTGTCCAGCCGCATGTTACATCAGTAACTCTCAAGAAATTGTTCTTGAGGGCTCTGTACTGTTCATTAACGCCTCTGTCTACAGCTCCCTGTTCAGTCACCACTCTCCTCAACTCGCTATAGAAGGCATCCCTTACTACTTGGTTTTTCAGCTTCCATATTTTCCTCCTAGGTACATAAGTCCTCTTTTTCATCACTTGTTCTTTAAGCACCATATCACAAATCAATAGTTTGTGCTGCTGCACACACTCCTCACTTCCTATAACTTTAACATCCCTCACTAACCTCCTATCGGCCCTCCTAACCAGAAAATAATCTATCTGACTGCTATTTCCCCCAGACTCATACGTAATTAACCTACTGTCTCTTTTCCTAAAATATGTGTTGCACACAATCATGTCCGTTGCCTCCCCAAACTCGAGTATCCTTTCCCCTTCTGCATTCCTTAGACCATACGCACATCCCCCATGTACTCCTTCATAACCTTGTGCTGCTTCACCTACATGACCATTTAAGTCCCCTCCCAAAATCACTATCTCATCATCCCGCATACCACCCACTACACGTATTAAATCATCCCAAAATCTATCTTTCTCTGATTCATCCAATCCTGCCTGTGGAGCATATGCCAATATAATCACAGCTATCTTTCTTCCCAACAGAATTTTCACTACCAATATCCTATCGCTTACTCTCAAAACATTCATAACATATTCCACCCATTTCTCCGCAACCATCACACCAACACCTCCATATCCGTGTGTCCACCCCTGCCAAACACTATGTTGGCAGATTTTAACATTCAAGTCCCACGGAATGACATAAGCAAGTACACCATGTATTTGCTACGTTGTAACACCACTTGAACAATGAGCAGGCGAGGAAATTATGACCCAGTGGCAACATTTTGTGTGAAGTATACGTGTCAAGTAGGGTTGGTGGAGGATTAGTGCCCCTCCCTGTAAAACAATTAACTCTAAGCCCTTGGCCACCCCGTTTGGGATACATGGCGTCTGGCAATGAATGAATGAATGAAAATGATGCAGGAGTGAACTTGTTGAGCAAACCATATACCAGTAAAGTGCGTTTAGTGAGTGCGTGATGGCGAGCGTTTGTACATGCGCCTATCATCATAATTTCATCTTGCTGTAAGCTTTGAAGATTTCCTGTGAGGTAGATGAACGACAACAGATGCATAATTAAGCCAAAATATTTACTTTCTCATTTTTTTCACACACACACACACACACACACACACACACACACACACACACACACCGTGGTGATTTTACCCCTAAGCATAGAAAAAAATGTTCACGTAAAATTATATGCATATTATCCAAGATTTAATTGTTGGACTTCATGCAAGAAAGCATAATATTGCAAGAAATATTTTAAAAATCGATTTCACAGTGTAGCATGTCAATTGAAGCCCTCGGTACATTCCTTGGAAACCTGGGATTCCAAGGGGTTTCTTGGTCTCATGGGTAAATATATTGTATATCTAAAAACATATTTTTTGAGTGCTGAAGGAATCTCTTCTCTCATTCAGTAGAAAAGTTATTTGCCTCTGAAAATCATCGTGGTTGGGCTGTGTCATGTCGGACCGGGCTGGGTCGTGTTGGTCCGCTCATTTCTCAGCTGAACAGAGTAAACTTCACTTTGCTATGCTTTTTATTTTTTCTGTGTTCGATGCAGCCCTGAGGGGATATTCTCCCGCATTTGGTCTGATCAGCTAGTCAGGTCAGGTGCGGGTAAGGGGATGGGTCTGTTATGATGTGGCAGGGGTAAACCAGTTCTGCTGTTGGGCCCTGCTGCGGATGTCACTGATTGCATTGCGCAGTTGACCCTTGTGCGGTGAGGTGCGGTGAGGATCTGTCCGTTCTTCCCTTTGGGGCTAAGATGTGAATGAATGTGTTTGAATGGATGAGTAAATAGGGAGTGTGTCGTCCTGTCTCGGCTACCTCCCTTTCCTTGGGGGAAGCAGCCTAGGTATATAGATAGAGATAGACAGATAGTGTTCGACTCTGGGCAAAGGCTTCAGGGCCTGTATCTCGGGGGCAGTAGCCTATCCCAAGGCCCAGTAGTCCTCCTACACCTCCACTTGTCACCACTTCGGCGCTAACACCCACCGTCCATATTGAATACATGCTACGGCTGTCTCATACAGGACTGGTGTACTGGTATTAGCGAGGGTAATTTTACATGTCGGTGGGTCATCTGGTAGATCAGGAAAGACTGCTTTTTATGAAATTTAAATCCTTAAACTGTCCCCTGCTCCAGTCGGGATTCGAACCTGGGTCTATCAGGACTGCAGGCCGCCTCTCTACCAATTCAGCTATCGCCTCATAAAGTCATATTCGCCTTGACAAAGGGGATTCTTCCAACAGACTTAGGACTGTGTACAGGGTGCAAGTGTGTCTCCCTCACACCCTGTTGTAACCTCCCTCTCGGCCACGACCCCAGGTGGCACCCCCAGATGTAAGTTTATGGGAAATATCTACTGTGTTCTGTACAGTATTCTAGTGTTTCTTACGAGACGTTTGTTTGATATCAGTGTTGTGAAATTGACTGTTGTATATATTTCCTATCCATCTATCTATCTTCCTAAAGATGTATTTAGATATAGATATACAGTAGTTTTATAGTGTATGTATTCCTCCACTTTGCCTGACCAGTTCATTGGTGGTCTCCCTATCACATCTGTACACTATGTTGAATGAAAATCAAATGGTTTTCACCTCGATTTCATTGCAAATTTAGAAACTCTGACTTTAAATTTATGATAAACAATTTGAAATTTTAATGCAGTGTATAGTCAGCTGCAAACTTGATTTTTTTTTCCTACTTTCTTATGCACCCCCCCCCCTGCATTGCAGAAGGGGTGTATGTGATCGTCGGCGTTATTTTTTAATTTATCTGTGTCAGTGCATCGATTAACTCTTGAACCAATGAACGGATCATCTTGAAGCTTTGCACATGTGTTGGGTATGTAGAATTGAGGAAGTAATTCGATTTTGGTGAAAATCCATAAGAGGAAAAGGTGGTGGGCCCCAAATTTGGGGTCCAATGATAAAGATAGGGAGCAAAATCTTCAAAGTGCCATAGGAGGCAGACTGTGAAAGATAGGCACACAGTTACTCTTAATCACTAACAGAATGTCATATATGGGAATTCTATTGGCAGCATTACATTTGACCTTGGGTGACACAAAGTTCAAATTCAAGGTCACATATTTTGACTGCGTAAATCAGCCCAATGGTGAGAGAGATGCACATGATTACTATTAACCACTAATGGGGAGTCATGTAGGGAGTATCTGTTGGCACCATAGGATGTGACCCTGAATGACCTTAAAAGGACAAATTCAAGGTCAATCAGATTTTAAGGTATTAAATATCAGAAACTGCTGTTTCTTTTGGTATGAATAATATTATCAAGTGATTAAACTTTATTTAACCGAATTTTCCTTTGCCCAAGTCTAAGTGACTTTGACCCAAATTCAGCTGGTGTGGGCAGGGCGTTGTGACCTCGGGTCACTTTGCTCTAGAAATTATCAATGTTTTTGGATGATTATGTATTCATATGTGGTATCTTATGTTTCTTTTGTTGCATTTGATACCTGTTTGCCTGTTTTTATGCATCAACATTTAGTACTTACTGTCAGAACTTGTGCCAGTGTGAAAAGTGACACGGTAATGACTGAATGTGATTATTCAAAGTGTAATGCTACACTTCGTAATTTCACACAATATTCCACACTTTTCTCACAGTGTAACCATGATTTTGCACAATCTTTGCATAAGTAATGGCAATGACAGAACCCGGCTGCCACACGCGGATAATTCGGAAAATTTAATAGTTACCAGGATGCCAGACGAATTATGCTTTAGTTGCGCTACAGGTAAAAGCTACATTTTTAGCTCGAAAGTCTCTTTAATGAAAGTTATTCTAACTTATTAGAAACAAAAAATATATAAGGAACAAATGAATACAATATTCTTTGCAAAAAAGTCAAATGCTGATTATCAGTGACATTATACTACATAAACGTTAGTTCACTTGCATGTAGTTAAAAGTAATTCATGCTAATTTAGTGAAAGTCATTTGATGCTGGTGATGTCTTTAAACACTGATGTTAAATCAGTTTAGTGAATTAATTTGATTTAGTGAAAGTGGTCACAGAAATGTAGACTTTATTGTTCATATCTTTCTTTGTTCTTACCTAATTGTTCTTACCTAATTGTATCTTTACAGGAATGAGTCAAGCTCGTACTGTCCCGTGTCTTAAACCATATTTATCGTACATATCTTTAAATTTGTGAATTGTTTTGGCACACACTATTTCATTCGGTAGTGCATTCCATTGATCAATTGCTCTGTTTGGGAAACTGAATTTCCATACGTTTTTATCACCTCTCTTCTTATGCAGTTTTTTGCAGTGTCCTCTTGCTGATGCTTCTCCATATGTTAAGTTATCATTTATGTCTATTTTCTCCTTCCCTGATATGCACTAGCATTATCATGTCACCTCTTTTCCTTCTCTCCTGTAGTGTTGGTAGATTCAGTTTATTTAGTCTTTCTTCGTAGCTTAGGTCCCTTCAGCTTGGTATCCATCTTATAGCAGCCCTTTGAACTTTTTCAATCTTGTCTATGTGTTTTTTGAGATGAGGACTCCAGACTACTGATGCATATTCCAGGGTTGGTCTAATGAATGATGTTATTATCCTTCTTAGCATGTCTTCATTTATGTATGTGAATGCTATTCTCATATTGCATGCAGTGTATACATGTTCCGTACCATCTCGCTGATGTGGTCAGCCGGAGATAGTCTGTTATTGATAATCACACATAGGTCCTTCTCTCTTTCTGATGTGTATAGGGTTTTATTTCCTAACGTATAATCCCAATCAGGTCTTTTTCCACTTTTACCAAACTTGATTACATGACACTTGTCCACATTGAATTCCATTTGCCATGTATTACTCCATTCATGAAGTTTATTTAATTCTTCTTGTAGCTCTTTACAAGACTCTGTGTTAGTAATTCTCCTTTGTATTTTTGCATCATCTGCAAACATATTCAGATAGCTCTCATTTCCAGTGTTACTGTTTATATCATTTATATGCACTAAAAACATGATTAGTGCCAGCACTGAACCCTGTGGTACTCCACTAGTCACTTCTTTCCATGATGAGTAGTTTCCTCTTAGTACTATTCTCATTTCTCTTTTTATGAGAAAATCTTGCATCCAACAAAACAGTTTGCCTCGAATTCCTCCTTGATGGTACAGTTTCCATAAAAGTCTTTGGTGTGGTACTGTGTCAAAAGCTTTCTTGAAATCAAAATAGATACTGTCCACCCATCCTTCTCTTTCCTGTATTGTGTTTGTTACTCTGTCATAGTAGCTCAACAGATTAGTAACACATGATTTTCCTTTTCTGAAACCAAACTGTCTTTCTGTTATCATATTGTGTTCTAGATGATTTACCCAAGCTTTTCTTATAAGCTTTTCTAATACCTTGTTTACAACACTGGGCAGTGATACTGGTTGGCAGTTGAGTGGATTTTGTTTATTTCCTTTCTTGAATAAGGGGACAATATTTGCTTTCTTCCAAATATCAGGTAGTTTACCTTGACTTAAGGATTTCTTGAAAATTAAAAATAATGGTTTAATTAACTCCTTTGCACATTCTCGTAGTACCCAACATGAAATTTCATCAGGACCACTTGCTTTTCCTCTGTCTAATTTACTTAACTCCTCCTGTATTATTTTTTCTGCTATTTGTATATCTGGTAGTATGTGTGGACATGCATGTTCCACATAGTCCCTCTCAAAAATTTTTTCTTCTCTAAAACTAATTGGAAATTCTAAATTAGTGCTTCACAAATATCTTTCTCTTGTGTATAAGTGATTCCCCTTTCCGTAATGGATTGTATTATATCTTTTACTTTGGTTTTGCTTCTGATGTAGGTGTAAAACAGCTTTGGTTGATCACTACTTTTATTTATTATATCCTCCTCAAACTGTTTTTGGGCTTCCCTCCTTATTCTTGTATAATCGTTTCTTGCCTGTTTGTAGTTATTATACGCCCTTTCACTATTGTGTCTTCTGTATCTATTCCACAACAAATCTCTTCTTTCTTTTGATTTTTTACATTCTGTATTGAACCATTTCTGTATTTTCTTATCTGCTTCTTTGTGCTGTGGGATGTACTTCTGGACTCCTATTTCATAAAATTCACAGAATTTTTTATATACAGCATTTAATTCTTGTCCTCTAAGCTTATTTTCCCAATCAACTTCTAAGAAATACTTCTTTAGGTCTTGATAATTTCCCTTTTTATAGTTTAGGCCCTTTTTGTAACTTTCATTGCTGTTAACTATGTCATATGCTATCCTGAAGTTGTAATTTAGTACTGCATGTTCGCTTTTGCCGAGTGGAGGGTGATATATTAAACTGTCAGTATCATTTTCTTGCCTAGTAAATATTAGATCTAGCACTGAAGGTACATCAAGTCCTCTTTTTCTGGTGGTTTCCCTCCCATGTTGCGTTAGGAAAAACTATTGCACGAGATCCAGGAGCTTTTGGTCCCAACAGCTTTCTTGGCTTATTATATCTAGAGTATTCCAGTTTATATTTGTATTAAAATCTCCAGTTTGTATAATTCTTTCCGATTTCTCTTCCATTTTATGTAGTAATGATCTTAAACTCTGAATTGTACTCTCTGCCAGGTCCTCATATTCGTCTCTTTCCCATGTGTTTGATCTGGGTGGCATGTACAAATTGGCTACAATTACTTTCCCTTCAGATGTTTTGATCTCTACTGCAATCAGTTCTACTTGTGATGGTATATATAGTTTTATTTAATTGACTTTTAGATTTTTCTTAGTTAATATTATAATTCCTCCTCCCTTTTTTAAATTTCTGTCTCTTCTCCATATATTGTATTCCTCTAAGTTTAGTATGTCATTGGATATCCTTGGTGTTAATTTTGTTTCAGTTAGTCATATTATTTGTGGTTCATTTTCCCTGACATAATCATTCATCTCTAGTAATTTAGATACCATTTGTGTGTGTGTGTGTGTGTGTATGTGTGTGTGTGTGTGTGTGTGTGTGTGTGTTTACTTTAGATTTGCGATAGCTACCACTGTTGCTAAGAAGTGGGTGTACAATTATTAATACATTAACTATGAATTTACATCAATTCTTGCTCATGGCATCGAAAATCCTTAGTGTGTGCAGTGTTTAAAAGTGCTGGGGAATGATTCCATGAGGCTTAGTAAGCTGAAGCATCATCTGACGACAATCCACCCTCAGTATGAGGAAAACGACCCCAGTTTTTTCAAGTGCCATGAACAGTGTTTGAGGAAACAGAGACTGGATGGGAGTTGTGCTTTCCAACAACAGAACTTCAGTGTGGTACAGGCATCATGTGAGGTTTCCTTTGAAATACCAAGAAGAAACTGGCCCACACGACTGGTGAATATTTAATTAAGCTGCGTGCTGTAAACATGGTCAAGTGGGTTCTTTTAGAGTTAACTGCATAATAAGATTAAGTAAACTTCCTTGTCAAAGAAACAGTAAAACGGGGAATTAGTGAAATGTCAGCAATATCATGAACCATGTGATACAGGAGATTAAACAGTTCCCAGCTGGTATGTTCACAGTACAGCCTGATGAGTCAACGGATGTGAGTTCTCGTGCACAGCTACTCGTGTTTGTTAGATATGTATTTATGCATGACATCAAAGATGAATATCTGTTCTTTACACAGCTTGAAACTAACACAAAGGCAATAGCTGTCATGGAAAAGCTGAATCTTTTTTCTCAGCTAATGGAATAGCCTGGGAAAATTTTTGTTGAGTCTGTACTGATGGGGCTCCGGCGATGCTGGGATCAAAATCAGGGCTACAGGCTGTAGAGGAGTAGACTGTAGCACCAGTCGAGCAGGGCAGTACTCACAAGGTGGATGGAATGCTGATGACAGGGAGAGTTGGAGCTCCTCTTTCATCAGCCCTTGGGACTAGTTCCTGACCATACCCATTTTGCTGTACTTTTACAGTGTTTGAGTAACACAGAGAGTAGGCCAGCTTGCTCTCCAAGACAAGTTCCTCAAACTGTCAAAACCAAGCTACATGCACATTACACACTACCTTTCCTATTCAAAATTTAAACCAAAATGCGTCTAATAACCAAGCCTTGGAGTCTCCAAGGGGGAGAGGACCATAAATGCCCCCACCATCTGCCCCTCTCCCGGTGACGACTCAACGAGTTGCATGGAACCACTGTCTGACTCACTTCTTCATTCCTGCAACATTCGCAGCCTTTCCTCTAACTTTCTCTTGTTGAGCACCACCTCTCCTCTAAACCTTCCTTCTCCTCCAAACTGGGACTCAGCTGTTTGAGGCAACTGACAGCAAACCCTTCTCTATATCCTCCTATTTTCTCCATACTCATTTCAAAGCCAAAGGTGGCTGCTTTGTATATGTATGCAACAAATTATCTTGCTCTCGTGTTCCTGCACTTGATTCTTCTGAATTCTCTACTTTCTGGCTTCGACTTTGTTGTCATTTTCTGACTAAATATATCTGTGTTGTTTACTTATCCCCTAAATCTACTGACTATGAAATATTCTTCGACTATCTTACTCCCACGATGGAACACATGCTATCCATTTCTCCTTTCTCTGAATCTCCATTCTAGGAGAGTTCGATGTTCACCACCACCTTTGGCTCTCCTGTCCTTTCACTGACCCACCTGGTGAACAAGCCTACATCTTTTCTATCCTTAATGACCTAGTGCAGCTTGTACAGCATCCTACCCATACCCCTGATCACCTTGAAGAGAGTTCCAACATACTTGACCTCTTCTTTATAACTAATCCTTCTGCTTACGCTGTTAATCTTTCCTCTCTGTTGGGCTCCTCTGATCACAACCTTATTACCTTAGCCTGTCCTATCGCTCGAGTACGGCCTGTGGACCCTCCAAAGAAACATCGGTTGTGGCACTGTGGCGCTGCTAATTGGGAGGCCCTCAAGCAGTATTTCTTTGGTTTTCCATGGAATGATTATTGCTTTCTTGGCACAGAGCCATCTGAGTGTGCCTTGAGCATTACGGATTTATTCTTTCGGGCATGGAAGCATACAGTCCTGTCTCATATTGTTTTGATTAATGCTAAAAACCTTGGTTTAATCACGCTTGTTCTATTACTGTTCACAACAAGGAGAGGGCCTATAAAAAGTACTGGTGCCAACCCACCCCTGAATCACATCGTTTTTATCTTGCTGCCCGGAATCGTGCTAAGTCTGTTCTTCGCTCTACTAAAAATAATTTCATCTTTACTGAATGCTCTCAGCTCTCCAGCTTGAATTCTTCCCTCTCCTTCTGGCACCTTACCAAAAACCTTTCTAACAACTTGACCTCATCATCCATCCCTCCTTCGTAGACGATTCCAGTGCTGTTCCTACATCACTTCCCCCCCTCTGACTTCCTCATGGCTGACATTAAAATTTCTTCAGCTGCTGTATTTTCTGCCATCACTGGCCTCAGTACTAACAAGGCATTTTAACCTGATGGGGTCCCTCTTGTCCTCAAGAACTGAACTTCTGTGCATACACCCTGCCTTGATAAACTCATTCGCCTTTGTCTGTTAATTTGAACAATTCCTTCCTGCTGGAAGTTTGGTATCATTCAGCCTGTCCCAAAGAAGGGTGACCAGTCCCAACTATCGTCCAGTTGCTTTAACATCCTGTGTCTCAAAAGTTTTCGATTCTATTCTCAACAGAAAAATTTAATGCATCTTTCCTATCACAACCTTCTTTCTGATCGTCAGTATGAGTTCTCTCAGGGATCCTCCACTGGCGATTTTCTCACCTACCTTTGAGACTCCTGATCATCCTCCTTTCGGGGCTTTGGTGAAAGCTTTGCCATTGCATTTGACATCTCAATGGCTTTCGGTTGAGTCTGGCATAATTTTTTTTTTTCCAAATTGCTCTCTTATGGTTTCTATCCTTCTATCTGTGCCTTCATCTCTAGCTTCCTTTCTGGTCGTTCTATAGCTGCTGTTGTAGACGGCCATCGTTCTTCCCCTAGATCTATTAACAGTGGTGTTCCTCAGGGCTCTGTCCTATCACCAACTCTTTTCCTGTTATTCATCAATGACCTTCTAAGCTGTACCTCTAACCCTAGCCACTCATACACTGACGATTCCACCCATCACTTTTCTATTCAGTTCCTGCAACGTCTATCTCAGTATTTACTTCAACAAACAAGGGATGGGGTTATGGCACACTAATGTCTGACTTGGTTCGCATCTCTGACTAGGGTAAAAGTAATCTTGTTTTCAATGCATCAAAGACTCAGTTTTATTTTGTAACCCGTGGATTGCGCAATTACCCTTTTTTCCCACCCAATGGTGTGCAAAAAAATGAAAAAAAAAATAGTTTTTGCTTATAAACTTGAAGATAAACATCCAGGGCATCATCTGGTGAAAAGAAACAATCCCTCTCTCTCCCCATCTTTGCGTAGGCTCATGCAGAAGTTTATGTAGGGGAGTAGTTAAAAAATGAAAAAAAAAAAATCATAAATTTGAAGATATACATCCAGGGCATCATCTGGTGAAAAGAAAAAAATCTCTCTCTCTCTCCATCTTTGCATAGCGCCATGCATTAATTTGGGTAGGGGTGGAGGAGTTAGCGGTGATGCACGGCTAAGCACAACCTAAGCTGTGGCTCACAACGTGACGTTAAGCAGCCTGAGCTGTGGCTCGCAATCCATGGGTTAATGTGGCGGGCTCTGAGCATAGGCTTCACTGCCCGTTATCAAGGCCCAGTAGTCCTCCTACGTCCATACACCTCCACATGTCACCATTTCTGCACTAACACCCACCGTCCATATTGAATACATGCTAGGGCTGTCTCATTCAGGGCTTGACATGTCGGCAGGTCGTCTCGTAGATCAGTAAAGTTTGCTTTTAATGAAATTCAAATCCTTACACTGTTCCCTGCCCCAGCAGGGATTGGAACCTGGAACCATCAGTACTGCAGGCCACCTCTCCACTGATTCGGCCACTGCCTCCCCCACCTAACAGCCCAACAAAGTCTTCCACAATAGTACCCACTAATGTTTAACCTTCTCATTATTGGACGATGCAGGTTGCGTCCAATCGAGCGCAAGTATTCAGGATGTAGGCTGGCTTGGCTTTGACCAAGTGCTGGGAGAATCCCCCATGTTTCCGCGCTCGTGGTACTTCTTAACCCGTCACGTCCCGAGCTATGTCGCACCTCGACACCCCCAAATCCTGAGGTATTTTCGAAAAATTTTTTTGGCTAAAACCTCCGCTTTTTTTGAGAAACATCGAAATATCATAGAGAAATCGCTCATTTGAGGTTTAAAATACTAGATCCAGGTAGCAGTACCTCATTACCTGACTGGGTTTTCTAACAGGCTGGCACAAAAGAAAACGAGTTCTATGGGAGGGTAACTATTTCACACCACTCATAAACATTATTTATTTATTTACTTGGTATGAATTTATATGTAGTACGAGAGTATATTGGTTTTCAAACAGTAATATAGGCATTATAAGCATTGTTTCACTCACTAACTCATCACCATACCTGATCTTCTATTGCCACGTTACCTGGTCATCATTTCTGACTGTTTCTTCCTCTAATGCTATGTAAACTTTGTTCTCCACATTGTCATCGATTGGGGAATCACTCTGGCCCTGAATGTCTTAATTGGCCAGGTCACTGGTAACAGGTGAATTGCCGAGACAATGGCCTGCGGGGGGGGGGGTGGAGGTTATGCGGTGTAAGGCATTGTCCCTGCTGGGCATCTTGTAGAGGAATAGAGGAAGGTGTCCCATGTATATGTATGAAAAATCACGCACGAAAATTGAAAATTGTGCAAATTAGGGACCTTGCAATTGCTCGATGTATCAGTACGTAGTCGGGACTAGCAAATGCAAAATGTTGCAACGTACCCATACGTCGACGGGACGTCTTGGGTTAAACATTTTATCCTCACACCCTTAGTGTTGCTTTTATCTCCGTGATTTTTTATTCCTCGTAATCTTGAATAGTTGTACTTGCTTATGGTGTTGATAAAAACGTTTGACGAATATAAATTATGCACTAATTTACGATGTTTCTTCTTTCCTTCTTGTTTTCTCGTAGAAATATATACTTTATGGTAACTGTTACCGAGAAAGAGTTTTAGGAAATTTCATTAGCTACATTTTGGCATATAAACATCTACTGTCGGACAATTCGGGTCAGGTTTACGTACCACAAAAGTAAATTGTCTTCGATCGCGCTACAGTGCAGGAGCAGTGTTTCGCATGGCCGAAGTTGTTGCTAATTTATTTTTTTCCTTGCCTTTATTTATGCCTCTATCTGCCTGACTTTTTATTCACGTCATCTGGAATAGTTGTACGTGCTTATGGTGTTGAAAAAATATTCGGCGAATATAAATTATGTGCTAATTTACGATGTTTTTTCTTACCTGCTTGTTTCCTCATAGAAATATATGTTTTTTGGTAACTGTTACTGAAAAAGAGTTTTAGAAAATTTCATTAGCTACATTTTGGTATACAAACCTTTACTGTAGGACAATTAAGGTCGGTTTTCCATACCACAAAAGGAAATTATCTTACAGTCGCTCTGCAGTGTGGGAGTGTTGTGTCGCTAAATTATTTTTTCCCCTGCTTATATTTATGCCTCTGTCTGCCTGATTTTTCATTCACATAATCTCGAATAGTTGTTCTTGCTTAGGGTGTTGATAAAAACGTTCGGCGAATATAAATTATGCGCTAATTTATGATGTTTTTTCTTTCCATAAAGCAAAAAAAATCAAGGGGCGATTATGTTCAATCCAGCTTGCATCATCCAGTACTGAGCGGGTGAGATTAGGTTTGACGCAGCCTTCATCATCCACTAACGAGCGGGTGACTTTTGCACCGCTACCCTAATTATTGAAAGGGTTAATACTATCCAGCTGAATCCTGCATCATCCTGAAATATATTTGGGGTTTCATTCTCTCAGGATTTATCTTGCAAAGATCATATTACATCTCGTGTAAAATCTGCTTCTAAGAGATTAGGTGTGCTAAGCTGACTCTGTACCTTCTTTACCCCTGGACAGCTGTTGACTTTATACACGGGTTCTATTCACCCCATGTAGAGTACAACTGTCATGTGTGGGGAGGCTCCCCACATACAGCTCTTCTCAACAAGGTAAAGTCAAAGGCTTTTTATCTTATTAATTTTCCTCCTCTCATTGGCTCCCTTCAGCCTTGGTCTCTTTGCCACACTGCTGCACCTATCCCTTTTCTATCGCTACTTCAATGGTCACTGCTTCTCTGAATTGTCTGCTTGCATCCCTCCACCTCTACAATGGGCACGTATTATTTATCTAGCAATAAACTTTCATCCTTTTTCTATCCAACTCTCTAAAGCAAGAGTTAACCATTACTCCCAGTCCTTCATTTATGCAACAGGTCAGCTTTGGAACTGCCTCCCTCTCTCTGTATTTCCTACTTCCTATGATCTCCAGTCTTTCAAATGCAGTGTGTCCAGGCATCTCAAAATGAACGGATCTTGAATTTGGCTCTCTCTTATTATTTTTTTTTTTTTTTACCTTGGGAGGAACGGTTTGCGGACTCCTGGACTTTGGTTGCATTTAAAAAAAATGTCTAGGAATTAGCTCCAAATGCAAAAGTGGTTCACTTCATGATCCATTGTTTTTCACTGGTGTAAAAAAAAACGTTCCCTAGGGCCTTTTGCAAGATCCTGGAGGCAGCGTTAAAATGCGTCACCTCTGTGAAAACAGGAGATTTGAACTCTCACCTTTTCCCGAAACTCGGTGAAGACATGGATTCAGAACGTGAATCCCTCCTCTTTACAGTAATTCAAAGTACGATGGCTGTTCAAGCACAGTTTTTGAGCTTTGGAGAGAACTTAAACTTTCCCTGGAACTGAAAATGATGGATGATTTATTAAGTCTCTTCGACCAAGCATTGTGGGAATCATGTCTTGCATACCTAGCCGACATGTTTGAGCAGCTAAACAGGCTGAATCTCAAGCTACAGGGCAGGGAAAGAAATGAATTTCACCTCATGGACTGTCTCCGTGCATTTCTTGCAGAACTCCGGAACTGACAAATGAAAGTGAGCGCAGAAAATGTTGCCATGTTTGAGAACTTTCAACTGTTCATGAGGATGAAAAATATCACCTACTCGACCCATCACTCAAAAGTGTAAAAATTCAACTCTTGAAATCCTTTGAAAGTGAGCTGAAATGATACTTTCCAGAATTCAAGGAGGAAGAAGGGAAATTGGTGAAGAATCCTTTCTCTGACACTGTAGATATTGCTTCTGTTCATGATGATGTTCAGGACGAATTCCTTGACATTGCGAATGATTCTACTGCCACAGACTTTTATGAAGAAAAATATCTGACTGTGTTCTGGTGCCTCATGTGTTAGTCATAATTATCCAAAACTTGGTAAGATCGCAATTAACCTGAGGCGTCCTGATAACGTATGGATACGTTGCAATGTTAGGTCTCAGTGAATCCCGACATTGTATCCATACGTTTTGCAAATGCAAGGGCCGTCATTTCCACAATATTCACATTTCGCTCATGATTTCTGATATGTAGATGCAGGACGCCTTCCTCTACCTACTGCCTGGTGGGGACACTGCCTTACCCCGCATGACCTCCCCACCCCCGCATGCCATTGTCTTGGCAACTCACCTGTTACCAGTGACCTGGCCAATAAGGACATGTTGTGCCATGGTACGAAATTCAAGGCAAGAGTGATTCCCCAGTCGATGACGATGTGGAGGACAAAGATTATGTGGCACCAGAGGAAGAAATGAGGAGAAGTGATGAGGAGGTAATGTCACCAAGGAAGGTGTGGTGTGTTGATGTGTTCACCGAATGAAACAACGCTTATATCACCTATATTATTGTGTGAAAACCAATATATTCTTGTACTACATATAAATTCGTACCAAATGAACAAATATTTACCTATTATAAGTGGTTTGCAATAGTTACTGTTACACAGAAACTAAAACACCCACAGCGCGGCTCCAGAGAACACGGTACCAGATGTTTAAAGGGTCACCTGTTTAGACCACTTCTAAGCTCAGGTGAGCACTTTTGGGGGCATTTTCCAATGTTTCTCATAAAAAGCAGAGGTTTTAGGCAAAAAAATTTTTTTCGAAAATCTGCAAGGATTGCGGGGGATCACTGGTGAAAAATCGGTTGGGACACGGCAGGGTAATGTCCTCCTGCCATATTCCACAATATATTTATGTGACTTTGTTTTCTCACCCTTCTACACATAAAAAGAAAATGCTGAAACCGGTTGGATGTGGACCTAGATATGAGATGTGCGTAGTGGTAACCTCGAATGTGTCGACTGACTGAAGGCAACTAATGTCATCCATCCCACTGATATGTAACAGAATATGCAGTCTGACTGACGGTTGTAAATAAATGGAGAACACCAAAACAGTCTCTTCATTATTATTCATGAGGGGCTTGAGAGAGAAAACTGAAGGCGGGCCACAATGATGTTAAGATTCCTGGAAGTAGGGAATGAAGTGAAATTGTTTGAGAAACACTGCTCTTGGTAATGTGTCAGTTGGATTTTCAGTCAGTCCACTGTGACTGCTTCCTTGTAACAGGTACTTTCCCATTGCTGCAGTCATTTTTCAGGAATATTCCCAATTGCCTGTTTTCAAGCCCTCATATCTCGGCTACAATTAGACCTAGAACATTCAATAAACAACCAACAGACTTACCAACCCTTTGTCTCTCCACAGCAAATAACCCCTAACGGCCAAACACTGGTGGTGAGGAATGAGAAGGCAATGAATAGGGGTAGCTGTTTGGGTTGAGCATTGGCCATGTCACTAGACATGCTCGCATCCCTGGCCAAGGTGCATTGACTAGACTCCACGAAGCTTCCAAGGCAGATATTTTCCTTTAGACTTTCACCCTTCCCACCATCCTCCTTACCCTCATACTCCTCAGCTGACCCCCTGACCCATCAGAAGGGTTGAGAGATGCAGAATAGGCTGTAGGGTCATCAAGGTCATTCGCCAGGGATGGCATGGAGCTCTAGGAAGAGGCCTGGGAGCCTGGCCACGTCACATCACTCTCCACGTGGTAGCTACCAGGCTCGGTGGGCGAATATAGTCGAGACCGTCAATTCAAGTGCCCCCCCTATTGAAGAGTAACTGAGTTCTCACCTGGGCATGGTAGGAGGCTTTCGAAGGGTGGATGTACGTGTGAGTGAGACAAAGGAACAGATTCAGACAAGCTGGAATTAGAGCGCATCATCCACAGGCTAACACTGCATGCTTATGACTAACTTTGGCGACTCAGAATCACCGCAGCACCTGGGAGAGTGTGGTAAAAAAAAAAAAAAAAACTTCATGCGCTTCTAATAGTGATGGAAAAGTGCTGTCAGATTAGTTAAACACCCAGGGGCCTCCCAGGACTCCACACTCGTCAGACAGACCCAACGCCCTGGGTGCACAGGGTAAGGTAGGTTAATGTCTAGAACGGCTTATCGTTATTCACTTGCTTGTTTTTACTGCACCTGGGGGGGGGGGAGGCGCCCAGATATAATGCTTGCTCCTAATTGTGTCATTTCCCCGCTCACTGACACCCTGAGCTACTGCACATTTTTGGAGATTGGGGTTGAGGCCTTACGGCAGTAGCGTTAGGAAAATGAAATTTTGCACAATGGTAGAGCTACTTCGTGGTTCAGTTTTCAAGCAGACTAAAGTCTTTATGCATGGCCAAAGCTTTTTTTTTAACCGAAACACCCGCAATTTTGCATACTGATAGATGTTCATGTTAGATGTTCATCTCGGACATACTTGGGGAAGGGTGGAACCGTCATCGATTGTCACACAAGAGAAAGGGGGCGTCCCCCCCTGGTCCGGGGTAATGAATTATGCATGATTTTAACCTATGTGCACGAAATTTTGCATACTAGCAGAAGTTTACCACGGGCAAGATATAGGCAGGATGGGACCCCGATGACCCCTCCCCCTTGTGGGGGACTGCCCCCATGAGGGACCATGCCATAGGTTTTACGTAGGCACACGACTTGTTGCACAGCAGTGGTTTTAGAGAGACAGACAGACAGAGAGACTGTACACTCACACTAAGAAGTATCGGTGCACGCTTGACGCGAAGCAATTTGAGACACCGGACGATGGTTACTGGAAACTGAACAACAATTTTTTTTTTTTTCCCCATGCTGATAATCCTGCTCACAAGGATGCTATACAGGGCTTGTTTGTGATATTTGCTAGTCCGTATTATTATTATATGTATAGCAAAATGATTACAAATAAATCTTACCGAGAATACATGAGTTATAATGATCATTTCGGATATCATCGTGCCCTACCTGCGCGATACTTTTTGGTGTGACTGTACATAATAGGATGGGAGAAGACTCTGAGTTCATGATTATGATGATGATGTTGATGACGGTGATGATGATAATAGTCGTGGTGTCGTTGGTGATGTTGATAATGGTGATTCTGATGATGACAGCAGTGGGCTGGAATATAAACAGTCTGATAATGTGATGACAGATACAGCATTAAATGATTATATTTTCCTGTTTTCATACCATCTGTATCCAAACATTTAAGTGGGAATTGGAGTTGTAATGATCGTCGTGATACCAACTTTTGTGACGATGACAGTGACGATAACAGTGATGCTGGTGATGGCGGTGGTGAGGTTATTGGTGAATGTGAGAATTTTGGACGCAGTTATCAAAATGGAAAGTTTAAATAGCTTACATACCAAGGCTGGGGGAGGTAATTTCAGTGCCCTGAGGTGTTTAATTTAGAGAATTTTTCACGCATACTGAAATGCTTCTGTCTGGTTCGATTTTCGGGTTGGTCAGTCTTGTGGATAAATTCTGTTTCCTCTTTGCTTCAGCCAGCAGTACATCTGGGTGCTTGAAAGAAGCATCGACTGTTGTCTACCGTCTTTCAGAGAATAATATGGACTTAGCAAATACAAGGGACCTGCCTTAAGTACCGTGGCGTAGTCAGTATGCAACAACACCAAACATTATTTCCCAGTCTGGGTATGTGTATTAAGTGTTTTCCTTGTCTTTTACACTCTGCGTATTACAGACTTTTCTCTTAGCAAATACAGTTTGAGTATGTAAGTTTGTTGCTTTCATTTCAGTAACCTTGATTTAATCACAGACTCTTAAAATACCACTCTCAGATAAATCAAACACTCTAGCGTTAGCTATAATACAGTACTAGAGTTGTTCCACCATTATCGGTTTAATGGTGACAGCTTTCACACTGTCAGTCTCCCATACTCAGTCTGAGCTGAATGAAATCGTCTGATATTAGCTGGAATATTTTTTTTGCCTGGCCTAGAGAATATGCAATGGTGACTGTCTTAACATTGTCAGGGTCTTATGACTCAATATTCCTACCGCTGAGGAGCTAATGGTGACGGTATTAACACTCACAGGCTTATATGACTCAATACTCCCACCATGAATGTGCTGATGGTGACAGAATTAACACTCACAGGCTTCTGTACTCACTCTCACTTAAAAAAACAAAAAAGAAGAAAAAGAAAGAAACTTCATGCTCATAATGTAACATGTGGCATATTTTTGCTACAGCCGGATTGTATATCCAGTTGCTGGAAACGGAGGATTTAAAAACAGTCTTCCTTAAGACGTCAATCCGAAGTTGAGGAAATAGTCTGGAGCGAGAAAAAATGTTTTAAAATATTGCGTCGTGGTCCCTAGGGAATTAACTGGTTCAGCACAACTAGTGGCCACATAACTAACTACAGGCTCAGTGAGTTAGTAGATGAGCACTAGTGACCCTATAAATTATACTTATAAAGTCTTTGATAAGCACACGAGCAAAGCGTCTCGTGGAGCTCTCTCCTTTACCTCGCACATTCCATACAGTTTTATTTACCCTTGGAATATTCTCTGGTTGTGAGGAAGTTATCTAAAGTTGCATCCAACCACTCTACAACAGTTCAAATTGCTTCATTTAAGCTGAGCATAATCTTCTGGAAATAATAAAAATAAAACCGACATACTTGACCGTATTTTAGGGCTAACTGTTTCGATGTGGTGACATCAATATTTGCTTTATTCTTCCATATTTTAAGTAATTTTACTGACATTAGAAAAGCCCCTAAGTATCGAAGGACTTAATGAATGATATATATAGCCCATCCAGTTCCAAGAGTCTTTTTCGGGCAAAACAAAATCGTGTGAAGATAAGAATAAAAGAAGCTTGATCGTAAACAAGTGATTAAGCTATCAAACCCAGCAATCTGATGACGTATTTTTACCTCCGCCAACGAAGTTGAAGGATGTTATAATAAATTCAAAAGTGTATGTTTTTCTTTGTGCATGTGGTCTATATATATATATATATATATATATATATATATATATATATATATATATATATATATATATATATATATATATATATATATATATATATATATAACCATTTATTGGATTTCAATTACATCTCGTGTATAGGTGGGCACACGGTCAAGGGAGAACTGGTTAGATTTTGAGTCGAATCCTGAACCGGATGCAGGAATAAATCATGAATGTTACTGGTGTTGGCATGCCATGTCTGGCAGTGTAGCGATGGCATACTAAGATCGTACAATTAATTACTTTCGCCAATGAGGTTGGACTGATGTAGGTTTTTAAGCCATAAAATATATTGACGTTGGAGTGGGTATGCACTCACCGAGCACTATCTAGTTCATTTTTTCTTGCTACTTCCATAATCTGAGCTCAGAGTTGGGATGCCTCTGAAATGAGAGGGTAAATGACGGTTATAATTACACAAGCTAGGTCGAAATGCATCATCTAAGCTGAAGAAAATCGTCTAAAGATAACATTGGAGCAACAAGATATTATCGATGTGAAGCAGATAAATTATTCAGCGTTCGCTCTGATGTGTACATTCCTCACAGCCTTGCTTCCTAATTGCGTCTTTGAGTTATTAGCTGTTTGGTTATACGCTCAAGTGTGTGTGTGTGTGTGTGTGTGTGTGTGTGTGTGTGTGTGGAGAGAGAGAGAGAGAGAGAGAGAGAGAGAGAGAGAGATTATGGGAAGTGTTTGTGTTTACATTTTTCATAGATTACTTACTGACAATTCTTAAACATTTTTGTCGCATTACTACTAGGAAAAAAATACTAATTTTGGTGCCGTTATGGTCATAGAAACCATATATGACTCTGTAGACGTGTGTTAAATATGCAGTAAGGGAATTAGGTATGTTGTTAAGGTATGGTTAGTTCATGGCGGCAAAGTCCAACCATTCGAGACACGCATTGGTCTAGTTAAGCCTCTGTGTTGGTATTTTCCCTGGTATGTCATTGCAACTCCTGCCACACGATTAAATTAACCTGAGAGATAGTCATAGGAGTCTCAGTGTTAATAATGTCACTATTATCCCTTTCTTGATCTTGATGACCCAGTAATTCCGTTTTATAGCTAATGTCGGACAGTTATATTCATCTCAGTTTGTCGCTGGGGATGGAGTGTTAGTACTGTACTTTCACTATTACCTCTCATTCTCACCACAACTCTTATTCTAATCCAGTTAACGCAAGACGATTTTATTATAATGATAGTCACTACAATAGCCTAAGAGTGTTAATTCTCTGTGTATATCCCACTGTTTTAAAATTATCTTAAACATAGAAGGCAACGGATTCCCTTAGTGTGAGTGAATATCTCATTGCCACTTGGACAAGAAGGCTTAGGTAAATAATCTCCCAAATATTCACCATGTATTGAGGGCTCGGAATTGGTTTTGAATTCTCTCTCAGTGTCTTCAGTTGTGTGGCCTGAGTTTGGGATTCAAAACCCCAGAAGTGACGAACATTTTAGGTGGATGATGGTAGTATGTTCCTTCATATTTTTGTATATATTTCCACCTTGTCAGGTATACTAATAAAGTTTCCCAGTCAGCTGTACAGCATTTACATTCCCGCTTCAGTTTTAGACTGTATCTGGAATTCTAAATAAACAGCAGATACGAGGTTCACTGCAGGACCGGATGTAATCATCGGATGGAAAATGTTGGCCAGAATTAACCCTTGCCCATGCTGGCGATGCAGAAATGAGGATGGGGTGTTTGTGGTGAGAAGGATGAATGTAAAAGCTTGAGTGCTTTAATGACTATTTTCACTCGCATGTGTGTTAGTGTCTGTATAACATACTAAGTAAATCTGGTAAGCAGAGTGGGATACAGAGAAAGGTTTAGCATTGATGCCTGTCGACAGTAGGAATGTTATTATGGCAGGAAATCATTTTTTTTTTTAACCAAGATACAAGCATCCCCTAAATATGACACGCAATATTCTAATTCACATCCACTTGCATAGTTATACTCCTGGATGAACAGGTGCATCAGGAAAACAGTTTTTGTCAACGAGTCTGACTGGCCCAGCTGCGGGCTGGATGTGCTAACCACTGCACCAGCGGCTGTCCCTTTGGATACAGTTCTCACGCCATTTATGGAGGCGGCAAAAATAATAAGCGTCTTCCCGCTGACAGAGGGAGGCACTATGTGTCGGCAGCCTCACTCCCTGAACAGTTAACTCCCGCCTTCCTCCCCCATGGGTGGGTGGAGGGAGGGGGAGGTGAAATGGAGTGGGGAGGAGTGAGTTGAAAATAAGAGGGGCGTAATGAAGGTGGGAGGTGTAGCTGAGGTTGGGAAGAGTAAGTACATGAGTGGAGGTGTGAGGTTGGGTGAGGAGGGGAAAATGGGACGGTGCTAAGGAGAGTGAGGAGAAATGATCGTATGCTTGTTAACTTAGGAGATTCGCAACATCTCTTCCTAAAAACATTACTGCCTAGGCATCATCATCTCCTACGTCTTGCCTCCTCTGGAGAGCCATGACGGAACTTCCTCCAGGCTACTTTATCCATTCTTTTATCATCTTCCCCTCTTTCAACATACCTCTCCTCCCCCAAAGAAAAGCCTCTTCTTAGGTCGGCTACACACGCTCAGTTTTTTGCTCCGGTTTAACTGCGCAGGCAAAAACTGCACAGTTAAAACTGAATCCCGCCAGTGTATCCAAACAGCACAGTTTTTGGTCAGTATTATCCAGTAGATGAGATGGACGGAAGTGATGAAGACCTGCTTCTGGCCATTGGTCCTGTAGTGTGTGCTATTAAAAACGAGAAAGAAGAGGAAACTCAGCAAAGTTATCTGATGTTACTCCTAATTATCAATGAGTAAAGCAAACATTAGCGATCGATGAAACATTTAACTTACTTGAGCCTCCTGATTCTCATATCTGCCCAGTTTGACGCTGATGCGCTTGGGGTCTCCTGATCCATCAAAAAACTCAGCTTGTTAAAGTACCGTACCACAGCCTGGGAGTATATCTATATTGTCAGCACCTGCCCCAGACTTTGTAGAATCTGACAGTTTTTTAGTTCCTTTCTGTAGGAACTTCTTAGGTTGTTTATTTTTATTTTTTTTTCACAGCTGCATCTCTGTCAACCTCAGGATCAACTTCTCTCATCTTTTCATTGGGATTTTCATAATGTAATCGTTTTTGGTCTCCGTCACAGTAGCTTTTACTCTTAATTTTCCAAAGACATTTATATGCTCTGTATAGTTCAATAAATTCCTCTATAAATGCCCTTGAAAAATCGTGCATGTCAGACATCTTGCCACAACTGACGCTGCTTGCGGACTGAGTAAACTTTCAAATTTTGCCTCTAACAGTGCAGTTCAAATCTACGCAGTTAAGTTTTCTGTCATCGACGGGTATCGTTCAGGCCAGGATATTGATCTGCACAGTTAAAACTGCGCAGATAATTCCCCATCCACACTCTCCGTTTTAACTGTGCAGTTTTGGCCTGCACAATTAAACTGGAGAAAAAACAGAGCGTGTGTAGACAGCCTAACAGTAGCCTCAGTCTCACTTCGAAAGACTTACTTGGACACCTTAAATACTGTATATGCACCCTTTGTTTATGTCCAGGTCATTTAAAATTATCCCTTTTTATCTACTGAAAAATTCCACATTTCACTCTTACTGCCGTATTACGTGGCTCACCATGTTATCTGCATGTTACTGGTGCAACATATGTCGATACTGAAAAGACATTAATAACCTACAGTATAGTAAGTCCTCGTTATATGCAGATTTTTTTTTAACGTTCGATTTTGACTTTAGTTCCACCCTAAAACAGAGACAAATTGCCTTTTGAAATTGTGTTACCAGTTACAAATTTGACTGACAGATTCGTTTACTTTACAGCATTTTTTTTTTCCCAGAACACATACATTACGTAAAATGAGGACTGTCTTAACAAGGGAAAGTAAATGCATAATATGCAAAAAAATACCATAGCTGTGGTGGAGGCGTTTTGACGTTTATGCCAACAGGGAGAAGAAGAAGAAAAAGAAAAAGGTGGAGGAGGACGAGGACGAGGAGGAGGAAGAAGAAGAAGAAGGGGAATTGGAAGAGGGGGAGAAGAAGAAGAAGAAAAGGGAAGTCTTAGATTAAGGCATCTTGACAGTGTGGAGGTCATTACGCAGTCAGTCACATTTTGCCCGTTTCCAAGTACAAGGCTAAGGAGACCAACGCGAGCTTGTTTTGTTCTTGTTCCCGATCTTGTTGGCGAAAACACTGGTCCTAGCCTTCCCTGCACTCAGGCTACTAATGCTACAACACAGTACCACAGGGTATGTCTCAGGCACCCTCCCCACCTCCCACAACAATTCCACCAAATCCCACCAATTTCTTTTTTCCCCACTCCCATTTCTTTAACCTTCCTCCCCACTGTGGTTTAATCTCCGACAGTATTTCAAAAGAAACGTTTACTTAATTTAATCCACTAATCATACAACACCCATTATCAGTGGATATTCTTTCCCACTCCAGTCCCTCTGCTTACCAACAATCCACCTCACCCTACCCATTCCTATGCTCACCCAGCCCATTTCTTTACTCTCGTGTCTGCTTCATAGGTAGACACAGGCCAAACGGTAGACGAATACACTTGTAACTGTCACGCTTTACCCAAGAATAAGACCTGCAACAGTCAGTGTTACATCCAGATCCGCAGGTATATTTTTGTGTGAACAGGAACATAGGGAAATGAGTTTTTGTCCAAGAGATTTTTTTTTTTTTTTTTTTAAGGGATCGAGTAGTAGATCATAAGACGGGCAAGGTGAGGAGGGGTAAAGAGAACAGGGGAAGGGAGAGGAGGCTGGGTGAAGTAGGAAGGGGAGGGGATTGAAGGACGAGGAAGGAAAGAGAGAAGGGGGAAGGAAAGGTTTAGGGGAGGAGAAAGTGAGTGATGTAGGGAGGTGATGATGAAGGGGTATGGAGGATAAGGGATGTAGGGGAGGTGAGGAGAGGGAAGGGGAGGGGTGGAGATGAGATGGGATGGAGGGGAGGAAAGGGGTGGAGGAGAGGAAAGAGGAGTAGGGAGAAGAGGAGAGGCAGGTAGGAAGGTGAATGACCTTGGTCCCAATTGCCACCAAGTGATAAATGGGTGATGAGGGCCCTGTTAACCCTTTCACTCCAAGCCATTACTCTTGCAGATACCACATGATCTTATTCAACTTTGAACAGACGTATATTTGTGAAGAAATAAATGTAGGTTGTAACTTACCCCTTCAGTTCAAATAGTGTCATCAAAACCAAAACAGTGAAAAAAGCACTAGATGTGGGAGGTTCAGGTACCTTCATTATATGCCTGGGTTTGGTGTGGTATGGTGTGGGAGGGTGATTTTGTTTGGTGTGGTGTGGGAAGGTGATTATGTTTGGTGTGGTGTGGGAAGGTGATTATGTTTGATGTGATGTGGGAAGGTGATTATGTTTGATGTGGTGTAGTGTGAGAATGTGATTTTGTTTGGTATGGTGTGGGAAGGTGATTATGTTTGATGTGGTGTGGGAAGGTGATTATGTTTGATGTGGTGTGGTGTGAGAATGTGATTTTGTTTGGTATGGTGTGGGAAGGTGATTTTGTTTAGTGTGATGTGCGAAGATGATTTTGTTTGGTGTGGTGTGGGAAGGTGATTTTGTTTGTTTTGGTGTGGGAAGGTGATTTTGTTTGGTGTGGTGTGGGAAGGTGATTTTGTTTGGTGTGGTGTGGGAGGGTGATTTTGTTTGGTGTGGTATGGGAGGGTGATTTTGTTTGGTGTGGTGTGGGAAGGTGATTTTGTTTGGTGTGGTGTGGGAAGGTGATTTTGTTTGGTGTGGTGTGGGAAGGTGATTTTGTTTGGTGTGGTGTGGGAGGGTGATTTTGTTTGGTGTGGTGTGGGAAGGTGATTTTGTTTGGTGTGGTATGGGAGGGTGATTTTGTTTGGTGTGGTTTGGGAAGGTGATTTTGCTTGGTATGGTGTGAGAAGGTAATTTTGTTTGGTATGGTGTGGGAAGGTGACATGGAGTTTGGTATGGATGGCTTGGTGTGGCATCGCTAAAGACGCTAAAGTCTACCAGAGTGAAGCACTTCGCATTTAAAAATTTTTAGTGAGGGAGAGACGGACAGAGCAAGAGATTCACCCACATCAAAAAGTTTTCGGTGACTCATGTATCTGAATATAAAACTTATCTTTGGAGCAAAGTAATCAAACAGTTCTAAGCGAGAATTTCATATGTTTAATTTTGTATAAGAGAGGCGTCGAATCTGTTGTATCTTGACTATAAACGCTCTTACGACACGTGCGAATAGTTTATTCACGGCATTGCAAAATTAAGACACACACTTCCCTAATCTGTGCTTGTGATCTTTGATTTACTTAAATCATGACATGGATGTTGGAGTGGCCCTGGTGAGAGAGGATAGTGTTTGGAAACTTCCTGTACTGTTGTTTGCAGATGATACTGTGTTGTTGAGTGAAGACGAAGGGGAGCTGCAAGGCTTGGTGGATGAGTTTGAGAAAGTGTGTAAGAAACGGAACCTAAAGGTGAATGTAGGGAAGAGTAAAGTGATGGTCTTTGAGAGAGGTGAAGTTAGTGAATGTACAGCGAGGTTAGATGGTGAGGAATTGGAAAATGTGAGTACATTTAAGTATTTGGGTAGTGTGATGAGTAGGGATGGAGGTTTGGAGGGTGAGGTGCTTGAAAGGGTACAGCAGGGAAGAAAGGTTGCTGGTTCATTGAAAGCAGTGATAAGAAACAGGGAAGTGAGCATGGAAGTGAAAAAGTTACTACATGACAGTATTGTGATACCAACTCTAACGTACGGAAGTGAAGCTTGGACGTTGTTGGAAGGACACAAGTCAAGAGTGAGAGCAGTGGAAATGAGTTATTTAAGAGGAGCCTGTGGAGTCACGTGGAGAGACAGGCTGACGAATGAGGATATAAAGGAGCGTTGTGGTGTGGATGTGGATGTGATAGGAAGCGCTATGAGGAACACACTGAGGTGGTTTGG
Organism: Coenobita brevimanus; assembly: GCF_032717465.1. NCBI lineage: Eukaryota > Metazoa > Arthropoda > Malacostraca > Decapoda > Coenobitidae > Coenobita > Coenobita brevimanus. The sequence goes on from NC_137066.1 coordinate 14,579,750, forward strand.
CCATGTGGAGAGGATGGAGGGTGAAAGACTGACGAAGAGAGTGTATGTGAGTGAGGTGGAGGGGGGAAGAGGGAGGGGGAGGCCGAGGATGAGATGGAGGGATGGGGTGGAGAGGTATATGAGAGAGGGGGGTGTGAGTTGGGAGCAGGGCAGTGAAATGGCGGGGGACAGGGCGACTTGGAGGCGATTTGTTTGTGGCCACCCCAAACGGGATTGAGGCGTCTGGCAATAGATAGATAGATAGATAGATGACATGCAGATGAACGGTCTCGCATCAAGTGGAATGTTTTTTTTCATCACTCCTTTAAAATGCACCGTTTTCAAAAGTGTGGAATTAGACACAGTCAGTACTGATATTGAGTATGTCCGTCCCCCCAGGCTCCTATGACTCAGTCTTAGCTGAATAAAATCATGTAGTCTTACAGCTGGAATTGAATGCTTGTGTTATCACAATCATGACTGAGTGAAAATTCACTGTTCTCATGAGTGATGCGTGTAGACAGATGTCAGGAAATATACAAGTGTTATAATCAGCACCAGTTGAGCGCCGGGTCCCTCTGATACTGACGCCACCAAAAAACTGCTTCATCTACCGCTCCTTCATGGCTTAAGGCTGTGACTTCTGTACCTGAAACAGGATCCAGATTTATGTTTAATTGGCAGCGATACCCAGATTGCTCAGGTTATCCACATTCTGCACAACTGGTGTGTCCAAAACACCATGGGCAACATTCCATGGCCCACCCAGGAGGCCTCATTTTCTTCCGCATGGTTTCCATTAACTTCCTTATGTACCCACCCCTGTTTAACGCCGTAGTCATTTAAGAAAACTGTGTTCATGGTGCCGACTCAAGTAAGTCCACTATCTATACAGCTATTAAGTTTCTTTCGGTTATCTTGTAAACTGTTGACATTTTTTTAGAGGCTCGACGATGAAGGCTACAACCCGTATTCGAACTCGCACGTGTCCATTACCTGAAGATCAAAACTGGTTATTTACTTTCCGGGTCGGGTTGAGGGTTGGTGGCTCTGTACCCAAAATTGTAGTTTCTGGGGCACTTTATGCTGTCGTCTCAGTCTTTGACTTTTTCTTTTTTGGCGAAAGAGAATTAAGTGTTAGGTATCCGGTTGATATTCCTGATCTTCCTGTCAGCCATAGCTAAATTCATCTATACACATCTATGCTGTATATTTAACGCTGTAGCTTCAAAAATGTGTCCTTGCATAAGGAAAAAACAAGTAAAGATATCGTTAACTGTTAAATAGAGAGTACATCTCTCTTTCAGCTGCTGTGCACAAACCCCGACCAGTCCTCAGGCATATGTAGGCTAATATTTCAGTCGGTTTTGTGACAACTACTAAAGGCAACAGCTAATACATATTACCCATGTTGGGTCCTGTAGAGCCCGGGGCATGGGAGGACTTGAGGCTAGACTACCGTAGGCCAAATCATTTAAGCTGTAGGGGACAACTGTAAATCGTTATCTGCGATTACATTTTAGAAAAATACTGGCAACCTCTAAAGAGTTTGAATCGTTATGCATTGTCTCCAGATGAAGACATCTATCTCCATGTGACTTAGTTTTGCAATAACTCTATGTTAGCCTCATAAAGCTTTCTGGGTGGATTTTCTTTTCGTGAAAAATGAAGTTTTATTGAAAATGATAGTCATATCTGTAGGCCTCCTCATTCACCCGACCTAACTAGCCAAGGCTGTATAGTTAACTTATTGTAACAAATAATTATAATAATAAACAAATGCACATCATCCACTCACTCCATGTAGAGCTTCTCTCGGGTGACTGCCCATTCCTCTCTTCCTTCCTTCTTTCCTTCCTTCCTTTTCTGTCATTCTTTCCTTCATTCTTTCCTCATCCTTCCGTCTACGAGTGACTTTACACTGACTGACAAACCAGATGGTTTTCTGTACACCAGGAAACCATTTACTACCTAACCTAACCTAACCTAACCAAACCATATAACCAATTATGGTGCCTGGTGGTTTACTGGGTAATTAAGGCGCTACAGCCAGAGTGAGTCTGTGCAGGTGTATATCCAAGGAGTAGTTGAGGTTTATTGCCCATATAATGTCACTCAGGGATGAGTATGGCTGGTCAGTCTCAACTTAAATGCCAGGATTAACTTTCCTAGCCCCGGGCTGCTATGCTTCTCATGGGGCAATACTGGGTTAGATGATGAAATGGATAAAACACCTCTTAACAAATCGTTTTTTTTTTTTTTTTCCCCGGATTTGAAGCTCGATTGAAAGTTTTAAGCCTAAATAGTTTCATTTTGCTGTTGAAATGAATTTACTCCCGGATCTATATTGACAAAAACCAAACCACGCCAAGTGAGAGAGATCATCGTTGCTTTCCTGGGTTTAGTCCTCAGCGGCTTTAATGAGCTTCGACGTTTCCCCATCGTAACTCTTGGCACTGAACACTTAAATCAAAGACCTTCTTTTATATATTTTTTCTGCTGCCAGACGATTATATTCAGGTTAGTAGGACACAGCCCTAAAAATGGAGGGGCTAAGCCATCAACCCCGAGGACCGATTTTATATTTCATTCTTGCTATTTATTGGCGATTTTTTAATCACAGAGGAGACATCAAACTGGAATGACCATATTTCATTCACTAAACCCTTCACCACCAGGCGACTTTCATGAACCAAAATTAATAATACTCTGAAAGAGCAAGAATAAAATGCAAAAATACAATATCCGACAAGAAACAATATAAAGGCCGAATTTAACTTTATTAGTCTCAAAAACCTAAAATAATATAAATTAAAACGTCTGCAGATAATATGAATGAAATAAAGCATAGATCTTCGGCATTAAGGAGTTTAATAAAGGCATGATTATTCATTCTTGCCGTCCACACATCCACATCCTCTCGTTCATCCACAGTTTTACACTACACTCATGATATTACCCACACCACTGACAGCAAACGCGCCCAAGTTGCTCGCTCACTCACGGCTACCGCATCGATTTGATTCTCTCTCTCTCTCTCTCTCTCTCTCTCTCTCTCTCTCTCTCTGTGTACAGTATATGTATATTTTTATTTAGAGAGAGAGAGAGAGAGAAATTTAACTGTAATTATTTTGCAGTGGCCAAATGTCATCAGATATTGCATACTATCATAATATTGTCATGTAAGAATTAAAAATGTCAACACAATGTAACACATCATTACTTTTAATCAAACTAGTTCTATATCATGTACATCTTATACTGTACATGGGATTCCAGTGCGCCACGGCCCAACGGTTGCAGACCACTGCGGGCCTATACTTATTGTACAGGGACCCCATACCCCGGGCCCTGTACTTATTGTACGGGGGCCCTTATGGTTGTGAATATAACATGTAATGAAATACTCGGTGTACACTTGAAACAAGGTTAGACGCTGGCACACTGCGTGACAAACTAGCTTCAGTGGACCCCCAGATACCGGTGGGCCCTAGGCCAATGGCCTACTTGGCCTATTGGTAAATCCATCTCTCTCTCTCTCTCTCTCTCTTTCTCTCTCTCTCTCTCTCTGTGTGTTTGAGGAACACACATTACACATGAGTACATACGCAGAAAGTTTTTGACGTTCCAGCAGGGAATCTAACCCGGCTGGAGTGTCGTAAACTTTCCACACGTGTACGCACCTGTATCGTGCTTCTCCAGCATATACAGGATGACGCTTGTGTATTGGCCAGGATAGATTAACACTGCTATGTCCTTTGCTGAGTAGCGAGGGACTAAGCAGAGAAAAACAAATCCCGATGTGTCTGAAATATGTATCATTTGGGTTGGGATTAATAATATCCTCCCATAAAGGATGTACCTGGTTCTTGATAAAATTCTGGTGGCTTAATTTTTATTGCACCGTGGTGTAGTGATAATGGTTCATGACCTATGTCTAGACTCCCGGTTGGAGCGTCAAGAAGTTTCCATAAACTTTCCATACCTGTCTATCTATATTTATCTATCTATCCATGTATCTACTCTCCGGGGAAGGGACGGGTAACTAAAAGGATTAAAAATTCAACTTTTTTGACCTGGGCAGCACTGGGTACCCCTGCTAGTGTGTGTGTGTGTATATATATATATATATATATATATATATATGTACTGTATATATATATATATATATATATATATATATATATATATATATATATATATATATATATATATATATATATATTGTATATATATATATATATATATATATATATATATATATATATATATATATATATATATATATATTTTTAGCCCAACGCTTTCCTTCATTTAATCAACAGTGTAAATGCTTGAATATATCAGGCATGAGATTGCTCTAGGCAAGTAGGCAATAAATCTCTCAGGACGGAGAGAGAGAGAGAGAGAGAGAGAGAGAGAGAGAGAGAGAGAGAGAGAGAGAGAGAGAGAGAGAGAGAGAGAGAGAGAGAGAGAGAGAGAGAGAGAGAGAGAGACACTCATGTATTAAGACAACACACACACACACACACACAGACACACACACACACACAGTGATGATGTATTACTGTCGAGCGATCAAATGTTCACGAGATCGATACTATCACGGGATGACCTAGTATCCCTGTCGATATATACTTGATGCTGGAGAGCGATACCTTCATGTGGTGGCACTGATTTAACCAAGCGACTCCACTGACCAATTATACAAATGTTTCTCACATTTTCTCGTATCCTTCAAAAAGAGGAAGGTGTACCGCACGAGGAGGGGAACTTCATTCTGCACCTCGCTGTGTTCACGTTCAGATGAGCCTTGGGTTGCAACTACAAGTATTGTTATGCAATGTAAGCATTAAAAAATGTTCTTACTATCCTTGGAGAAAATTATTCATCTCACCGATTGTCTCTGGTATTGGAAGGGCAACCATATTTAGCACTCCGACAAGTATATCGTCTGTAGGCATATCGTCTGTAGGCAGCAAGAACAACTATGAAGTGGCGTCATCGTAGTGAAGGAGTTTAATAAGCATACTGTATAAGAAAAAAAAAATCGTTCATGAAAATGACATGAGGAAGCTGTAGAGCATAGTACAATACAGCGCACATAATACAAAGCTAGGAAATACAGAATAGTGCAGTACACTATAAATAAAGTATACCCGTACATTCGTCGTTCCCTCCGACACCACTGCTAACACCAGTCGTCCAAAAGCATCATCACTCGCGTTCAGCATAATCGCCTGTTTGTGGTATTCATATAATCACATCATCAAATTCACCAACACTTCTTGAGAGCCACTCTTACCACATCCCATAACATCATCACAAACACTTAGGACAACCATCTCCAAAACACTTACACTGGCGTCATACATCACCACAAGCACTCACCACATACACATCACCACAAACATACACCAGGCACACATTACCACAAACACTTACCACACTTTTTAACACCAAAACACAACAACAAGAATTCATTTTAATAGATAATGAATGGATGAAGGAAAAACAAAGGAAAAAAAAAGTCCATGTGCGTAAAGGCATCCTTCACTCATAAAGTGTGTATAACAACTGGATTTAAGTAGCAGTGAATTAAATGTTTGTGGGACGCAACTCCTAGGAAGTGAATTTCAGAGAGCAGTAGTTCTGGGGATAAATGAATTTTGATAAGTAGAGGTTCTGCATTGCAGATGAGAGAGTGTGAGTTCATGGGCGCTCCCAGCTGCCCGAGTATTTCCGGAGAAAATGTGAAGGGGAGGCACAATTGAAGCAGATTCGCCAGAGCAATGACGGTAAAGATATCGGTTCTTACCTTTCACAAAATCAACTATTTGTGGTACTCACAACACCACGTCGTCCAGAATCACTAGTAATATTTATCATCACACCGTTCATTACCCCTAAAAATATCAGTGCATTCTTTCTGCTCTGCTATGCATGTTTTGGATTCATAAAAACAGCCGCCACAGGTATAACTTAGTATACAGCGAATGGCCTCGTAAGAACCCACAGAGTTCTATGTTTGCTTTCTTCTGTACTCATTTATGCTTATACATCGTCACGTCTTCCAACATCACCATCACATTATCACATTCTTCAACATTAAACACACTAAAACATCACCATCACCACCTACCCTCAACCTTTGCGTAATCACTAGTGTGTCGTGCGCATAACAATGCTTTAAGGTGAGGTATTTGTGTGGTGGAACACTGAAAGAGACCAATGTGGAAGAAAAGAGGGAAGGAGTGAAAAAGTGAAAGAAGATTGGATAAGGGAACGAAAGTAGCAGAGAAAGGAAGGCTGTAAAAGGATAAGCTGGAAGGAAGGAAGTTTCGAAAAAGGAACGGAGGTATTCGTGAAGCAAGCAAGGAGGGAATTAGGAAAGGAAAGAAAAAGGTTAAGAAGTTTGGGAAGGAGAAGAAGAGAAAGAAAGAGGTAGAATTATAAGACTGACAAATAAAGAGGGCAAGAGAGAATGTAGGGTTAGAAAAAGAAGGAGGAGGTAATGAGGATTGGAAATTTAGCAAACGAAGGAACTGAGGAGTGCAAGATACAAGCTAATAAGAATGCATAAGGAAGGTTTGATAGGATGCTTGCCAGGAAAAGAGAAAGTTTGAAAGGAATTAGATAGATAGTATGATACAGGTTGATAATAAAGGGAAGGAAAAAATATTATGAAAGAGGAGAGATCGAAAAAGAATATGAGAACCAAAAATGGCTGACTAAAGAAGGTTGAAATGTGTGTGTGTGTGTGTGTGTGTGTGTGTGTGTGTGTGTGTGTGTGTGTGTGTGTGTGTGTGAATCTATATATATCTGTCTACCTATCTATAGCTGTATCTCTCTCTCTATCTATCTATATTAGATAACTGGTGTTGAGAAAGAGCTGAACATTGTAAATAGTTTGTGTGCTGGACCATGTGTAAATGTAAACTGATGATTGAGTGGTTTATTACCTGTGTTTGAGCGAGTGAGAGAAGTAGTGTGTTTTATTTCCATGGCGGTCCCACGGTGACAGAGAGTGGAAGTCCTCATAGACATAATTCATAAGGTACCGTCTTTGATGGCGCGGACCATGGGACCCCTAGAGAAAAGACTGCACCAGTATACTGAATAAGGTGGTACAAAATTCCATCTCACCAGAAACTACCTGGTAGGGAGACGAGATTATCTGGCACAATCCCCCCAACCAAAACATGACTTGTACTGCTAATAAATGTTCTGGTGTTCCTGTTGCAACATTGTCTACTAAAGGTACAATTGAATGGCCTCCTGTGCTTATGAGCAGGGTGCCACTGAAAGTGAGTAGGCACAGTCTCAGCAAATCCGAGACCAGACATTAAACAAGCTGAAATACATGAAATCTACAGGTACGATGCAAAAAGCCTCGCAGAAGATTACAAACATGATACATTAATGGCTGAACTAGAACTCATTTGTTGGGATATTACTGGTTTGATTGAGGTCCACAGAAATTAATATAATTTAATTCAGTTCCTCGACATCAACCACCTGCTTTATTACATAGAAAAACATAATGAAGGAGTGATGTGGAACTCTTAAAAAGCACACATCTTGCGGACAGTATTATTAAATTTAAAAATGTGTCTGACAGAGTTACATGGATTGTAATTAAACAATACAAATGATACAGCCTAAAAGTAATACAAGTATATGCGTCCACCTCTCAAAGTACAGATGAAGATATAGACATTCTGTGATGAAATATCCCAGATTATGGAAGAAGAAAAGACCAGATATATTATACTCAGTGGAGATTACAATGTGCAAGTTGGCACACTGAAAAATGGAGAAGCATGTATTGGAAAAAATAGAGTAGGAAGGAGGAATGATATAAGTGAAATGATTGCAAATTTTGCTGAAATGTGTAACACTAGAATAACAAGAAGCGGTGCCAAGGCACAGCAAACCCGTCCCCGGCAGTCATTTTAGTGCTGACGTAAAAACACAATAGGATATCAAGCCAAAGGTGTCGCATACCGAATCTGGAGTAAATTGGGTGAAAATTGACGATTGTATGCCCATTTGAAACTTTAGGCTCGACCCACCTGACATTGAACCCCCTACCATTAACTGGGGAGTGACCCCCCCCTGATGTAATGAGCTGTCTATCTGTCTATTTATCTATCTATTTATCTATTTGTCTATTATGATTTGTAATTATAATATGGACTCATAACAACAGGACACACATTTCAAAGCTGCACCTTTAGGTTTTCGTTTCATATCGATACGACAAATTTGAAAGGAATTATGGTGATTTTTTTTTTTTTTTGAGGGGGGGGAGGGACCTACAGCCTGGGCCTTGGGCCAGTTTGGCCCAATATTTCATCAGGTGATCAGAAGGTAATAATCCATCATCCTTGTAATTTTAGTAAGAAATCGTACCAGTAGTTTTCGCGTAAACTTGTTAACAGACAGACAGACAGATGACAGGCAGGCAGGCAGGCAGAGAGAGAGACAGACAGAAAGACAAACAAACAAACAAACAAACAAACCGATTGAAAACAGTACCCGTCCTTGAGTCCCTCTGGGGTGGGGAAGGGTAATAATTAAATTCTTCTGCAAAGGATAGGAAGAAAATCGACATAGAGAAGTTCAGATGAAGAAATAAAGAATGAAATCGACTACACTAATGTCACAGTTATCAACGAAGTATATATAGAAAATGACCATAGAAAGTGGGCTGCACAGTCATATCCAGATTCAGAAGTGAAAGAAAGAAGCTGAATAAATGTATGCCTAAGAAATGTAGGTGAAAATGAACGTTGCAGTTAGAAATAATGAACAGATTTTTGGCTCTAGGCTGAGCTGAATGTGGCACTGATGAGCTGAATGATGAGTTAAAGTGTAAGGGAATCAGCGGAGGTTGTAAGGAAAGCTAATCCAACCAAAGCAAACAAGAATTTAAAAACCACCCCCTCGGTCATGAAAAGAAGAAACGGGATGAAAATAAAAACAAAGAAAGATCAATTAGAGCAAAATTAATTAAACTTACCAACAAGGGACAGAGAGAAGAAAAACCAAAGAGAAACATGGCTCAAATCAAAGAAACCAGCAAAAAAGGAAAGTCTGAAACAGGTCCGAAGCAAAATGGCTCAAAGAGAATAATAAATCATATCTCTGAAAGACAAAAATGGTGAAGTCATTAAATGTGGAGAGATGTTAAAGAGAGCTGAAGAATTTTACAAAGTACTGTATACATCAAAGACAATAGTTCTATCTATCTGTCTATCTATTGCCAGACGCCTCAATCCCGTTTGGGGTGGCCACAAACAAATCGCCTCCAAGTCGCCCTGTCCCCCGCCATTTCACTGCCCTGCTCCCAACTCACACCCCCCTCTCTCATATACCTCTCCACCCCATCCCTCCATCTCATCCTCGGCCTCCCCCTCCCTCTTCCCCCCTCCACCTCACTCACATACACTCTCTTCGTCAGTCTTTCACCCTCCATCCTCTCCACAATAGTTCCAGTAGTTAAATTTTAGCTGATACAACTGAACACCAGACGTAACACCATGTGAAGTTTTTTTTTTTTCTTTTAAAAGCATGAAAAGAGGAAAGGCCCCAGGAGAAGATGGAATAGTAGCGGATTTACTGTCAGATGCAAGAGTAGAAGTTCAAAACTTGCTCGTCGACTTACCCAATTTATAGAGAAGAAGAAAATTCCCAAAGCATGATGTAATGCAGTAGTTATTTTGTTGTACAAGAAAGGCGACTCAGAAGATCTTAGTAACTATCGGTCTGTTAGCTGAATAACACTTATTCACAAACTTTTCACTAAAGTCATTTTGAACAGAATAACAACAAATATAGAAGAAAACTAACCTCGTAAACAGGCATGATACCATTGTGGGTATTCGACTACTGTTTATCTTACAATGAGCTAACTGAGAAAACTACAGAATATTATAAACCACTGTACTTAAGTTTTGTTGATTACAGAAAGGCTTTCGACCCAGTGGAGCACACAGTAATTACAAATTCACTGTGGGAACACGAACTAAATGAGAACATTGAACAGCTACTCGAAAACATATACAAAGAAGGATCTGCTACATTTAAGTTACCCAGAAACTCAGAAAAAATTACGATCGAGGAAGGCGTGCGTCAGGGAGATACTGTTTCACCAAAAGTATTTACAGCATGTTCACAAAGCTAAAATGGGAGAAGAAAGGAGTAAACATAGGTGGAAAATACTAAAATCATTCAAGATTTGAGATGCCATTGTTATAAACTCAGAATCAGCAGACATTGCAAGAAATCTTAAACGAAGTTTCAAGGAAGTGAAGATGAACCGCAGTAAAACTAATGTTTAATCCAGATACACCAATGGGTGTCATCAAAAGAAATGAAGAAATTCATGAAAAAGATGAGGAGGACAGTTACTTGGGGCAAATATTTAAACTAGTTAAAGACCATAAATTAAATAAACTGGCGCATTACAACTGGATGGAAAGCTTTCGGTAAACATAGAGATACCAATGAAAGTAGCTTGTCTTTATGTATGAAACAAAAAGTTTATAACGAATGTATACTCTCAGCAATTACTTAAGGTTGTGAGATCTGGAAAATGGCAAAAATCATTGGAAAATAAACATCCATTCTGAAAGAGCAATGGATAGGTCAGTATTGATAATATTTAAGGGACACAAATAGAGATCAACTTGGGTGAGAGAGCAGACTAAAGCCACAGACATTATAGAAGTTTTAAAAGACTAGGAATTATTGAAGTTATAAAAGAACTGAAACTGAAGAGGCAGGTCATGTAAAAAGAGTAATGGATAACCATGGATCAAGAGGCTGGCTGACTGGACTCAAAGAGATTGCAACCGTAGCAGAAAAAAACCAGACAGGAGGTGGCGAGATGCAATAGAGGAGTTTTCAGGCAAAAGCTGGCAGAGATTGGCGTAGTGAAGGAATTCGTGGAAATGGTTGGGGAAGACCTATGTTCAGCAGTGGACTTGCAGTGGCTGATAATATGACAAGAATTATAATTATATTGTCTCATTGAGGGTGGGAATAAGGAGGGCGTGGAGGAGGATGGCCAAGCAACCTCATTCCCCCAACGTCTCCCGAGACCCTCTTGGGCTATTGCCCAACAGGAAAGGGTAGTGAAAGTTTTTCGAGGGTAGGGAGAAGGAGGGTGCGGATGAGGTCGGTCAGTCCACCTCTTCCACAGCCCCCCTTCCTAAGCCCTTGGCCCAGCCAAAAATGTGGTGGTGGTCTCTTAGGGGTGGAGACAAACCTGGTCTTGGGGTGCTACCTTATGATGGTGAGCCGGCTTGAGTACTGCTTCAGCCCAGCAGCACTAGTTGTGGTGCACAACTCTGAGGTTGTCATTGTCGTACCATGGCAACCGACCCTTCAACTGTGCTTCCGATTTCGTGTATAATGTGATACACGTGTCATTCGTGTATAATATATTCCTGTATAATAGTATGATTCGTGTATAATATGATACGAAATCCGATGCACTGTTGACAGGTAGGTTGCCTGGGAGCGATAATGACAACCTCAGAGTCGTGCGCCGCGATTTATTGTAGCCAGATGTATGTGTGGTAGCAGTCAGACTTATAGCATTTCCTTCACCCAGGTCATAAACTAGACAGGATAAGTAATACTGGACGTTTTCTTTCCAAATATAAACCATGTGGAAACATATGGGAGAGACCCATACCTTAGAGTGGAATGTTACAGGCTGATGATGATAATGATGATGATAGCCTATATATACAGAGTTAAGAATATCCAGCTTTAATACTTAAGATAGAATATTATTGTTTTTACAAACTTTACTCAGGTAAAAGTATCACAAAGTAAACCTACGGTACTAAAGTAAAAGTAATTACGTATCTTTTTCCTAAAGAACTGAAATTCTGATTAGCTAATTTTTGAAATGTAATAGAATAAAAATATATGAAACCCGTTCTTTATATATATATATATATATATATATATATATATATATATATATATATATATATATATATATATATATATATGCAAACTAACCACAGGAGAAATGAAAGGAGCGACAGTGAGTACTTTCGTATATTACATCTTCAGAGTGAGACAGAAACGTAAAGGGTAGAGGTCTTTTATACACACCCGCAGCAGGGAGTGGCACACAGAACAAAGGATGACCTTAATTTTTACCTGCGGCATAACGTATGGTCACCTGCAGCAGGGAGTGGCACACAACAAAGGATGACCTGAATCTAAAAATGGGTGATGCACAGAACAATAGGTACCTTTCTTTTTTCTTCCTTAGGGATGCACGTGACAAAGGGGGAGGGGAGGAAAGGGGAGGGGGAGGAGGGGGAGGAGGGGAAGGGGGAGGGAGGAGCAGGAGGACAAGGAGGGGATAAATACTGCTGCTCAACTTAAGACCTAGAGGATTAATGCTTGGTGTGTCCCACACAGGTGTGACTACACCACCAGGAGATGACAGGGAACAATCAGTTGTTAGTCTGGGGGATACTGCTTTAAAATTAATTCAGTTAACAATTTATCACACTTAAAATGACCATAGCTCATGTTTATATTCTTTTCATATGTGCCAGAAATTAGACAAGATTCTATTACATTTCTATCATCAAAGCTTCTTGATCTTGCTAGAATCTTGGAGCCTGTCCAGTCAGTATGGTGATCACTGGATGCTTTGTGCTGAAATAAACCACTACTCTGTTGGGCTGTCCTTACACTGTATTTATGTTGTGAGATTCTAGTTTCCAAATCTTTTCCAGATTGTCCTATGTAAAATTTATTACAGCTTTTACACGAGATTTGTAAACAACGCCTGAATTACCGAATGGGTTGTTCTTGATGAAGGTTTTTTTGATGGTGGTCTCATACTTGAGCACTACTTGTACATGAAGTTTCCTCAGTATGTGAACAACATCAAGAGATGGTAGAATTCCTATGAACATAGAGTTGCTAGTTTGAAACATGGTGGAAATGATGCTCCATCTCGATCACTATGCCACTGTGGAAGCGTTTGTGTGTGTGTGTGTGTGTGTGTGTGTGTGTGTGTGTGTGTGTATGCACACTCCAAATTGTGTACATTCACTCCAAAATCGAGGAAGTGATGACAAAAATGAAGAATTTGAATGATACCTGTAAGAGGATTTCTCGCATAATTTAGCTTTGAATGAACGATAAAATCATCTGCTTGTCTGTATTCAATACATACAAGCAGTGTACTGCCAATATGAACAAAAAACTACAAATTGCAGATATATGTGAAACACCAAACAGCAACAAACAACATAACGCACCTCTGATCTATTTCATTATGAAACATAATCACGAACTGGTCACGTATGATCCGATCAAAAGTCCTTTTTATTCTCACACTTCGAGAAATCTTTGCGAGACCGCTTATATTGCAGAAGCATGCCATGTCGCGCCTGGTGCCTGAAAACTTTTTGCGTGGTCGATGTTACACCTTTGACGCAACACTCCACGCCTTGAGAGTGGCAAGGGTAATGCTGGGTGGCTGTCGTCCATTGTGACGTTTTTCAAAAGTGGAGGGATTGTGACATGATTTGTCTAGCTGCACCAGTTCGGTGTAGCTCTTGGCCTCGAAATCTGTCCTCAAAGCAGATTTGTCAAACACTCTGACATCGTCACTGTCATTCTCCCGCGCTCGCTGAATGAGTGCAACAGCCATGCAACATACGTGTGGATCATCATCGGCAACAGCCGACAGCAGGATATTCTCAGGGTGACAGAAGAAACTGTTATTGTTTAGTATTGGGTGAACAATGCCCTGATCTTCTGGTGAAAATTCTCACAATAGTTCCACCATATACAAGAAATTCTTGGCGCCATCCTGACACGAACTGTTCGCTCTCACTTTGAACCAAGCTGGCACGCAAAAGTTGAGAATGAATGAAACAAGTCATTTCAATACTGGAGATGGCTCTTCTGACGACACGTAGAGCCGTAGTGTATGGTTGGCTTTAGTTAGCCATCTGGCATGGATCAGTGGCCCTGGCTGCGCAGATGGTTTCAAAACTACGTCTTCAGCTCCTCCAGACATGATCTTTGCTGGAATCCGTCTCAACTTCATCTGGTAGAGTGCAAGTTTTTCCACACACCCATTCATAGGCTACAATTGTCAGATCCTTTGGATCAAACTCAAGGGATATACCCACTTCCTCCCTGGAGCCAGTTGGACCCATTGTTGCACAGTCAATGGCTCCAAAATACCATCTGAAAACTACTTCAGTGAGATGTAACAAACAGACAAGCCACTGTAATGGTCTCTCCAGCTGGGTTTCTAGCACATGAATCGCCCCATTCTTCTTGCCAGTGTTGACGTTCACGCCGTCGCAAACAATAGCTTGCAGTGATTCTGTTGAATCGGTCTCACAGACAACCGACATGATCTCCTTGGCAATATCCACTGGTTTTCCACTTTCAGGGGAGACATGATCTATGTAAGCAGCGTCATGGATGCCAATTACTAAGTGGTGGTCTTCCTTGATGATGACACTCTCACCATGAGGGGTTTTACTCAGAGTCTTGTCAATTTCACCATCAAAACCCAGACAAACTACCTTTGTCATGACAGTTTGATGCTGCTGAATGGCAATATCCCTCTAGTATCTTCTCTGACGCCAAAGTTTGCTAGGATCAAGTTTGTTTTCCTCAGCATGAATACCCATGTCCTTCGGTGCAGCATATATCTCTGATACACATTTCGCGTCATTCTGACATGCGACATAGTTCAGGACATGCCAGTCTATTCTGATCCTTCTTGCCTCTCTCTGCTTCTTCAGTACCATCATCATCATATTGATCATGTGATACATCACAACAGTTATCATCAATATCATCCCTACATGCTGTTCCTGCATCTTCATCATGCATGGCTTCCTGAACCAACTTTTCATGCTTTCTTTTCAATTGTCTTTTTGCAGCGAGTTCATTTTTTTTTTTTTTTTTGCTGTCTTTTGCTTGTCTACTTTCTTGATGTACATTTCCCTACAACTGTTTTGGTCCACTCAAAAGGGCCACTCTTCAGGAGGTATCTTCAAAGCCCTGGCACAGCGGCACTCAGGGCTTTCTCTAGCATCAACATTTTTGTTGCATTTAGAGCTGCAGATGTCAGATAGTACATCAAAGCTCGTCAACTTCTCCAAGTAGATGGTTGATGTCCTCTTGTGTCCAGAGTATTTTCTTACCTGCTGAGCTTTTGTTATCAAGCACTTCACATGGATGACAATGTTCTAGTCAATTATAGGAATCGATACCTTTTCATATATTTTTACTACTTGGTCAGAGATAGTTTCAGCCTGGGCTTGCATGCTTGACAATGGATCTGTCATTTTGTGTTCCAAGTATTCTCAAATGACATCTTTGCATGTAGGTAGCTGATGCACTGGAAGACTACGAGGTAAACCAAATACGGAATCTCTGACCTTTTCCCTTATGCTGCGGGTAGCCATCATTCCAACACAGGATATAAATGAATGCAAAAAGTTAAAACTAACAACTAACAAGCACAGCTCGGTTGTGTAACTGGTAACAAAGCCGTCAAAATCAGTATCGTCACTGTCAAAGCTGCCAAAGTTCATATTATCGCTAAATTATTACTGGACTCATTCGATACAAGCATATAATAAAGTTGCTGGAGAAGCGTTGGCTGATTTTCATTAATAGTGTTATATTATGTCAATATGGTGTTTCAGGCATCAAAATATCCATGTTGAGCTGAATTTAAATTTCTTGACTCATCCTAATATATATATATATATATATATATATATATATCCTTCGTCAGGTAACCTAGGGTCTGATAGACCCCCAGCTCCATTTTTCTTTTATTTTCAAATATTACCATAGCCCTAAGGATTTGTCCTCCTATCTACCCTCCTGACTAGTTTAGTAGTATAGGGAGGTGAAGGGGTTATTCCTGGACCTGGCTCTATTTTTGGTATATAGAGCTGATGGGGTCCTATGGACCCCAGGTTACCTGACGTGCGACATCATCAGGGTCTGTCAGACCCCAGGTTACCTGATGTGTGACATCATCAGGGTTTGCAAGACCCCATGTTACCTGACTTGTGATATCATCAGGGTCTGTCAAACCTCAGGTTACATATATATATATATATATATATATATATATATATATATATATATATATATATATATATATATATATATATATATATATATAAGAAAAGGGGGGAAACATGTGACAGTGCTTTTTATTTTCTTTGCAGGATAGAAATGTTTCAGGTGACTTCTTGGACAAAATAACAAGCAGTTGTATTGGGAGGCCTGAATGTATGGAGACATTATGTAAGAATTACTTGATATATGTCGTTTCGAGAATGCCGAAAAAATCTCCTAAATTATTTTTGTCATTTTCATCGTCCATCCCTGAAGTTGTTATTCATTTGTTGTGGCTCTACTTTTGCTTACAGATACTTGGGGCATTGGTCTACCGCAGATGATGATGCAAAACAGGTTCATGATTATCAGTTTTAGTCAGGCAGCTGCTAAAATCAGTATACCATTTTTTTTTTTTTTTTTTCAAAAATCCATAAAAAATATTTTTCTTAATTATGGTCTCATACACTTTGCATCAGAAGCAAGAAGACATGCTATGTAAGTTGTGTTTCAGTGCATATTTCAACAAATGTAATGCAAGTGTTTTTCCTGTATTTTTTTAAGCTGGGGTCCGTCAGACCCCAGGTTACCTGATGTAAAAAAAACAGAGGGTTACCTGAGTAGGGATGAATATAAATTGAGCAGGGTTTTATATATATATATATATATATATATATATATATATATATATATATATATATATATATATATATATATATATATATATATATATATATATATATATATATATATATATATATATATATATACAGAATTAAGAGTATTCAGCTTTAATACTTAAGATAAAGTATTGTTGTTTTTACAAGCTTTTCTCAAGTATATATATATATATATATATATATATATATATATATATATATATATATATATATATATATATATATATATAAAGAACGGGTTTCATATATTTTTACTCTATTACATTTCAAAAATTAGCTAATCAGAATTTGAGTTCTTTAGGAAAAATATTCGTATATACTTAGTTTATTAGGTTTTCTTTGTGATACTTTTACTTGAGAAAAGCTTGTAAAAACAATAATACTTCATCTTAAGTATTAAAGCTGAATACTCGTAACTCTGTATATATATCATCACCACCATCATCATCATCATTATCATCATCTGCAGCCTGTAACATTCCACTCTAAGCTATGGGTCTCTCCCATATGTTTCCACATGGTTTATATTTGGAAAGAAAACGTCCAGTATTACTTATCCTGTCTAGTTTATGACCTGGGTGAAGGAAATGCTTTAAGTCTGACTGCTACCACACATACATCTGGCTACAATAAATCGCGGCGCACGACTTTGAGGTTGTCATCCATTGTCGCAATATCTGGTTCAACACAGTATCTGGTGCTGTCTGCTCGGCTTTATTAAAGCATCATCTGGCAAAATTGTGCAACATTCGGCGCCGTAACGCGAAGTAACGGGCGATTCTATGGAACATAGGGTTGCGAGGCATATCAACCGGCTCGTACACGGTAGGCAAATGGAGCCCAGGAAAACCGCGCAACATGCCAGCCAATGAGAATGCCCGAAACACGCCATCAAATCAGAATTCTTTGCAGATGTGGCCCCTAGCGTGGCTCAGTCTATTGTGGATCTTGTTCAGTGCAGAAGTATCTGTGTGCACAGCTCTTGTGACCATGCGGTGGCAAAGCGCTAGAGCTAAGACTTACTCTGTGGCCTCCCATGCCTTGCTTGTTGTTGTTGCAAAGCTTGTGGCCTCTCAGTACTTCATGTTCTAGTTCTCTGTTGTGATTCTGAAATTATTGTACACGTTATTACTGCCACTAGACGACAAGGGATTAAGTGCTCCAAACTGTTCTGGATGATGTACAGCACTACCTGCTGCTGATGCCAACACTTAGAGAGAACATAGCACACCTTGTACTGTATTACGGTACTGTATTAGTACTGTATTGTATTATGTTTAATTTTCATCTTTCACTCATGGGAAAGTTTTTAGGTTAGAAGGTCGAGAAAAGCAAGACGAATAAATCCGTTGAAAGAGAGAGAGAGAGAGAGAGAGAGAGAGAGAGAGAGAGAAATGGCATCCTGTTCATCAACGAAAAGTGTGTGGTACTCGTAAGGTTTTCTACCTAACAAACCGACTCTGACTACCAACGAGTTTCCAATATCTTGCAGTTTCTTGGCAAGTCCGTTCTGTTAAATGTTCCTAATAAAAATATAGAAAAATACCCCTAAGAAATAGATCTTGAGCATTTGCTGATAAACTGATCATTAGGAAAGAAGCGTACAGTAGAATTATCACGACTGCCTTGCTCACAGTTACATATACGGCCGCGGCCTGCCAATTTATTCCTTACTGACCGCCGTACGCCACTCCATGCTGGCCATTCAGCTGGCCTGCAGATAATACAGTAAATATGTACGAATTGCCAGCACAGTAATTTAATCCAACATTATGATGATTATATATATATATATATATATATATATATATATATATATATATATATATATATATATATATATATATATAATATTATCAATCAATCAATCAATCATTTCCTGTGGCACCCCACGGGATGCATAGGGCCTCAATGAACTCTCTCCACCAATATTTGTCTCCTGCCATCTCCTTCAGGTCCCACCAACACTCCTCTCCTGCTCCTTTTTTCATTGTCCTCAACCAGGTTTCCCTTGGCCTACCTCTACCTTTTCTTCCTCTAGCAGTACACTCTGGCACATCCTGTATTAAACTACCTTCTTTTATGTATATGTGCCCCAGCCACTTCCAGCGAGACAGTCTCACATATTCATTAACTGGTTCCACTCTCGTAATATCCCTTACTCTTGCATTTGTAACTCTATCTTGCCACTTTACCCCAAGAATCCTTCTCAGTATTTTATTCTCAAATCCTAATACTTGCTGATCTGTTGCAATTGTACTGTTCCATGACTTATGCCCGTAAATTAAAATTGGTCTGACCATGGACTTGTAAATTTTCACTTTAGTATGTACCGAAAGCATATTATTATTCCAAACAGATTTCAACATTCCAACAGCTCGCCAAGCCTGTCTAATCCTCTCCTGAATTTCATTGTTTAATGATCCATTAGATGATACAATTGTTCCCAGATATTTAAAGTTTTCTACATTCTTCACCACATTATTCCCAATTACACAATCGATTTGGTTCTCTACGTTCATATTAATAATTTCAGTCTTCCCACAATTTATTACCAATGCCACTTTTTCTCCTTCCTCCACCAGACAATCGAGCACCCTCTGCATCTCGTAAATACTTCCGCAAATCAGTACAAAATCATCAGCATAGTCCAAATCCAACAGCTTCTTCTTTTCTTTCCAGTTAATTCCTGCACCTGTTCTCCTTGCAGCCTTTTTCATAACATAATCCATAACCAAAACAAACAACAATGGCGAAAGAACTCCTCCCTGAATCACTCCTGACCTAACTTGAAATGGATAACTCAAAGAACCACCCACCATTACCATACAAAAAGTACCTTCATGCAGGCTTCTAATAATATTTACAAACTTTTCTGGTATACCATAGAATCTCATGATTTTCAATATATATATATATATATATATATATATATATATATATATATATATATATATATATATATATATATCATGATGTCTTGTGGATAGTTATATATATATATATATATATATATATATATATATATCCTGATGATTATACCATGTATATATATATATATATATATATCATGATGATTATACCATGTATATATATATATATATATATATATATATATATATGGATGCTGGAGTGGCCCTGGTGAGAGAGGTTAGTGTTTGGAAACTCCCTCTACTGTTGTTTGCAGATGATACTGTGTTGTTGAGTGAAGACGAAAGGAAGATGCAAGGCTTGATGGATGAGTTTGGGAGAGTGTGTAAGAAACGGAATCTAAAGGTGAATGTAGGGAAGAGTAAAGTGATGGTCTTTGAGAGAGGTGAAGTCAGTGAATGTACAGCGAGGTTGGATGGTGAGGAAATGGAAAATGTGAGTACGTTTAAATACATGGGTAGTGTGATGAGTAAGGATGGAAGTTTGGAGGGTGAAGTGCTTGAAAGTGTACAACAAGGAAGAAAGGTTGTTGGTTCCTTGAAAGCAGTGTTAAGAAACAGGGAAGTGAGCATGGAAGTGAAAAAGTTACTACATGACTGTATTGTGATACGAACACTAACTTATGGAAGTGAAGCTTGGACGTTGCTAGAAGGACACAAGTCAAGAGTGAGAGCAGTGAGAATGAGTTATTTAGGAGGAGCCTGTGGAGTCACATGGAGAGATAGGCTGAAAAATGAGGATATAAAGGACCGTTGTGGTATGGATGTGGATGTGATAGGAAGCATTAGGAGGAACACGCTGAGGTGGTTTGGCCATGTGGAGAGGATGGAGGGTGAGAGACTGACTAGGAGAGTGTATGTGAGTGAGGTGGAGGGGGGGAGAGGGAAGGGCAGGCCGAGGATGAGATCGAGGAATAGGATGGAGAGGTATATGAGAGAGGGGGATGTGAGCTGGGAGCAGGGCAGTGAAATGGCGGAGGACAGGACGACGTAGAGGCGATTTGTTTGTGGCCACCCCGTACGGGATTGAGGCATCTGGCAATATATATATATATATATATATATATATATATATATATATATATATATATATATATATATATACTAGGGTGGTCCTTATACAGTAGGGCCAAAATTCGATTTCGAAAATTCAAATGCCATACCCATTCAAAACATTCTAAATAGGTTAAAAATACTGTATGTGAAATATTTTTGACAAAAAATAATATTTAGAGGCTGCTTATTGCCCTTGGAGATCACATTATAAAAGTCAAACCGTGTATATTCAGAGGATTTTGTATTTGAAAATTTCTGACATGAACTTTTCAGATACAATATCAGCTCATAGAAGGTCACAAACGGTTAATTTTCGAAAAAGGTAGATATATTTATTAACTAATCTGAATTGCTGCAAAGCAAGTTAGCCTTTAGATTTTTGATGAACACTTAATTGTAATACCAGTTAATGACTATCAATACAGTCACTTCTGCATTATTAAATGACCAATATGTCGCCAACCAAATCATTGACCATTCATTGCTGCAGGCATCTCTTAACTCCATGAGGAACTCTGCGTCTGTGGTCAGCCACAGCTTGTACGATGTATTGCAGCTGGTCTTCATCTTTCGTTAGACGACCGGAAAAGGCCTCATTCAGCGTGATCATTGGTTACTGCGAGTTTTTGCAAACATGCCAGCGCCAGCGCCTTTCCGTATGTACGATCTTCATACCACTGGTCAACAGGTAACTTCAGAAAGTCATCATCAATATTCAGTCTTTTGAAGAGGTTCTTAGTCTGCTTCATGGCAAAATCTGGTACAGTCTTTCCTCGAACGTCACCAATCACAATGGTCACTCGCTTGGGGGGATCCTCCATACCGTCATTGAAATTCATATCTTGCATTATCTGTTTCTTGTCTTCTTGACTGATGTTATCATCAAACAGTGCAAGACCCACCAGCTCTTAATTCAAGTACCACAGATGAGAGGCAATTTTCTGAGCTGTTACTCTGGAAATCTCATTCTTGATGGTGGTATAGTCGACTAGGCCCTGCAGCAGATGCAGGTCGCTTACTGTGAGTGGTGCTGTTATCCAGGCTTTGATGTAGAAGCGTGTGTAAAACACACACAGGTCACGGAGACCATGCTCTTCACTGATGGTCAAGGTAAACTGTGAATGATTCATCCACTCTTTGAATGTGTAGATTACCTTTGACATCCATTGTGCTTGATGCATCACGCTAGGCTTATGAAAACGAGTACCTCGTGGTGGTGATGAACCGAGGAAGATGGCAGTCAGCTTGAGTAGTTCACGGTAATCATCTCGAGGCTGCTTGTGCAGATGTGTAGTGAAAACAAAGGTCAGGAACTCCTCCTTAATATCTTCAAGTTGAGCTGCGACCACGTCATCAGATGATTCTTCTTGGAAGTGCTCCTGGTCAACTGAACTCCAAAAAGTTTGAAATCGTTTGAAGAGCAGTACTTCTGGTGCCGGTGCAACATGCATGGCTGCCTTGAAAGCAGTTCCTGCAAGTAGTTCTAAGATGTGATGCCGGCAGGCGAGGTACAAGAGTTCCCTGTCCAGTAGCTTTTCCACCATAATGCATGCTTCTTTGTGGCGACCCGTGTTTGTGCTTGTCGTGTCGAAGCAGATGCCTTGGACCTTTTCTGCAACACCCCACTGCTTCAGTGCTCTAACCACTGCTTGTGCTCGCTGCAGACCAGTCCCTGATTCTAACTTTGGAACTTCTAATTGCTGAGAATTACCACTTGACGAGATGATGATCGGAAGTCGGTCCACTTTTTCATTGTTGGTGAGGTCTGGAAAAAACTTTCCATCCCAGTTTACGACAATTACTTCGTCTGAAGCGAACTCATTCATTATGCTCATCGCCGTCTCTATGCGCCATTTCTGTCGCAGTCGCCTGATGCTGCTGCAGTTCAGAAATAATGAACTGAGATTATAACCCAAAGCTTTTGCTGTTTCTCCGAGAATTATCAGAGCAGCGCGATCAGACAGCTGATATCGATCCAGAGTGGCCGACAAATTTTGACTCAGCACAACTTTCCTACCACGTTTGGGTGGTGAAGAAAGACTTACATCTAATTTTTCATTTACAGGAATCGTGCAGTAACCACTGGACTCATCCCCAGGTGACAAAGTACTGCTGCTGCTGCTCTCCAGTTCAGAGATTTCTTGAGCCTGGGCAATTGCAGTGGCGGCCTTTTCTCTTCGTTTGAGCTCCATATACTCACGGTGGCGCTTATTTGCTTCTTTGATACTTAGAGTCTTGTCGATTCCTGCCATTGCCCCCGGCTGACCTTTCATACGCTGACTGATGAGAAACTGCTTGTCTTCTTATAATGTGATCAGTTTCAGGGCGTCAGCATGTGCAATATCGAAAAGGTCATCCAAAATATCTTTAAATGATTGCTCACCCTGGTCATGTGCTGGTGTTGTCCGGCCCTTGTTTTTCTTAAGAGATTCCCATTGACGCGAAATCTTCTCCAATTTCTTCTTGGAATTGCATGTTTGGCGAACTGGAATATGGGCACGCTTCCAGAACTGTTCCACTTCTTCAGTTGTAGCTGTCACTGTAGTTTTAATTGTCTTGTTCTGCTTCAGGTGGAGGTGCAAAAGATAACCTAGGGCTTGGCGGTTTGAAGGCAATTTGGATCCTCTGATATCATCTTCCAACTTGTTGAGCAAGTAGACATCAGACCGAGTCCTAGACAGGTTCCTTGCTTTAGCATCAGTGCTCCCACTCGTCGAAGCCATATTCGTCCAGAATCAACACAGTTCAACCAGTTATCAGTAATTATGTAAGATTGCCTGTAAAAGTAGAAAGCATGCAATTAAAGGGTGCAATTTGATTGTCACTGTATGCTATCAGTACACAACAGTGATATCTCTATGCACTTAACAAGTAATTGAAACACTGTTATATACCAAATTGTTATTGAAATCTAGTAAATTATCGTCACCACGAATATCAGCAGCATAACCAAGTCATGAGGTCTAACGACAATTATCTAACTGCCATGCCCGGTTCACAGTAGGCAGCTGTGATCTGCCTAGGTGCTATGAATTTAAATCTTTGTACAAGGCAGAACTGAGTAGTTTCAAGACACCGAAATTGTGTGAAAGACATTTCTGTGGCTTATTGTTTGTTTTTTTAGTTAGTTGTTTTCCCGGGAGAGGCACTAACCCTCCGCCAACCCTTTTAGTCGCCTTTTACGACAAGCAGGGATACTGGGGGAGTATTCTTGAAAAAAAGAACCTACCCCCAGGGGTGGAGAGGTATATGAGAGAGGGGGGTGTGAGTTGGGAGCAGGGCAGTGAAATGGCGGGGGACAGGGCGACTTGGAGGCGATTTGTTTGTGGCCACCCCAAACGGGAATGAGGCGTCTGGCAATAGATAGATAGATAGACATTTCTGTGACAAATATGTGGGACAAGCTGAATGTGGCGATACGTAATAACATAAAAGGCCGATGAGCGACCTCTATATATAAATATTTTTGAAAAATATTTTGCATGACATGTTTTCGTGTTATATGGAAGGATTTCAGGGGCTATCCTCCTAAAACTTCGCAAGATCTAAACTTGGGACCACCCTAATATATATATATATATATATATATATATATATATATATATATATATATATATATATATATATATATATATATATATATATATATATAATGTGATAGGTGGGGGCGCTCACTATTCACTCACTCGATGTAGTGCTGCTGCGAGTGTCTGCCCTTTCCTCTCCTCCATCCTTATTTCATTCCATCCACTTCTGTCTTTCTTTCCTTCATTCTTTCCTTGTCCTTCTGCCTATGGGTAACTTTACACTCCCTCTTCTTTCTTTCCTTCATTCTTTCCTCTTCCTTCTGCCTGTGGGTGACTCTACACTGAATGACAAGCCAAATGGTTTCCTGTACAGCAGGAAACCATTTACTACGCTGGGTGGTAACCATGTTACCAAATTTTGGCGCCTGGTTGTTTAGTGGGTAATTATTGCGCTCCAATCGGATTGAGCCGGTGAAGGTTTTTATCCAAGGGATGGTTGGGGTTCATTGCTTATGTAATGCCACTCAGGGATGAGTGAGGCTAGTCACTCTCATCTTAAATGTCGGGACCAACTTGCCTAGCCCCGGGCTCCTACGCTCCTCATGGGGCAATGTAGGATTGGATGATGGATGGATGGTTATATATATATATATATATATATATATATATATATATATATATATATATATATATACTGTAAAAAGCTGCTGAGCACCGCCTGTTCCCCTTGGGAGGCAGTCTTTGGGAATCACAGCGTAACTAAAACCAGTCCCGCGTGGAGGACTGTCGGAGTGCATTATTTTGTACCTGTAATATAAAATTTGGCATTAGTCTCCCTGAGGGGAAGTCCTACCCTGTCTAATACCTACTGCTGTTGGAATTCTACTAGTATGCTGAATGAAGCTTTTCGTGATAAATGGCAGTGCTTACTGGCGTTCGTCACGATCCCCATCCATGGAGGATGGCCCTCGGGGGTCCCACCCTGCCTGCGACTACTTTTATTCGAAGTTTACCACTGTGCAATATTTTGGTTTCTGAAGCGCTCACAGACATATCCGATAGACGGAAAACGCGTTTTATGAGTCACTTCCTTCGGTGCCTGCGTCCATCGCCGAGAAGTGCCGTGCGTTTTCCACTGTGTATAGTGGGATAAAGAATGAATGTGCATGGGGAAGGAAAGAGGATAGTCAGAATAGTGTTTATAGGAGGGATTAAAAGAGAGAGAGAGAGAGAGAGAGAGAGAGAGAGAGAGAGGTTCAGAAAGGAGAGGAGGAAAGAAATGTATAAATGGAGCTGTTGGTAAGGAGTGGGTAAAGCGGGTGTTTCTGGGTTAGGGAGGAGGTTGAGGCAATAAAGGTGAGATTTACTAAAAGAGGAACGAAGTTTATAAAACAGAGGAGAGTGGTTTGGATGAATAAGAAGAAAGAAAGAAAAATAAAATGAGAAAGGATATGGCCAGGAAAGAGAGTGTAAAAATAGTAGTAAGGTTAGCTGTGTCCAACCCACCTGGCTGTGAAGGCTAAACAATAGTCTTTACCCTCGCCTTCCAGAACACCCACCCTCTCCGTCAACATCGCACTCGGCCTGGAAACTTGTACACACACACACACACACACACACACACACACACACACACACACACACACACACACACACACACACACACACACACACACACACATACACACACACACATAGATAGATAGATAGATAGATATAGATAGATATCACACAGATAGATAGACAGATATAGCTATATAATAGGATTGTCTATGGTCATTTACTGAAATTTCATGTAGCATATACATGTTCGGACAGAAGATGCCCTTAATCCAATTCACTGCCTTAGTAACGTAAAAAAATGAGGCTGATCTGACAACGTTATTTAGTGGTTTAAGAGGGTACAGACGTTTCGAGAGAACTGTAGATTGTAAAATGTTCTAGAGGGGTAAAAAATGGTTAGAAACGGCTCTAGAAAATTCTGGAATGTTGTAGAAGGTTCTAGACGGTTTGAGAAAATTATGGAATGTTCTAGAGGGGTTGATCACGAGTCTAAAAATACCTGCTGTCGGCCTTGCTGATCAGTAATGCTGTGCAATGTAGAATTATGCATATTGCATTGCTCACTCGTGAGGACAAAATGTGTGTGTGTGTGTGTGTGTGTGTGTGTGTGTGTGTGTGTGTTGTGTACAGCCTACTTTGCATGCTTTCCTCTATTTCAAGTTGAGTGTCTGTTTACTGGTGACATGGATATGGCCGCTGCACAAAGCAGCGATTCTGTGTGGCTGATCAGTCATCCTGAAGAGACAATCACTGGTTGTTGACTACCATCTAAGGGTCAGGCTCTCGCACATTCTTTTACCATCATGTAATCCTGAAGAAAACCAAGTATGACTGTGTGTCTGAAGTGGATGACACTGTTCCTTGTTTCTGGGGTTCAGCCAATGTTCCGACCATGACTGTGTGCTTCTGCAAGAAAAAGCTTCTGAGACAGTCGAGCAGTATGAAATGCTGACGAAAAATCGACTGAAGGACCCGGAGCCATGTCGAGTGAAGGAAGACATCTTTTTTGGAGATCTTGAGGAATTGTTTGGCATCTTCAAGAGGGATGCCCAAATGCAGATCACAAACGAGGAAGACTGGGCTTTCCTAATCAGTCAGCAGGAAGATCATGTGCAATCGACACTGGCAGGAGTCGACCAGCTTGTCCAGAAATCTTGTGATGTGAAATACAGGCGAATGAAGACAGAGCAATAGAGAAAGGAAAGATCTGATAGAGACAAAGAAGCTATGGCTCAGACAATTGATTTGTCGAAGATTGATTCCTTCTCTTCTTCTTCGTCATTGGAAGTAGATGTTGGAGATCTGGAGTTTAGCCGCCAGCTCTGTCGAACTGCAAGTATGCCAAAGAGGGTCAAGGAGACTGCCCACGCTTTTCTTTCTCCTGTGGTGACTTCTACATTGAACCAAGTAAATAGACAGCACAGTGATGTTTGCAATGGGAGCCTTAGCAAAAGTAAATGGCCAAAACATGAATGAACTGACGCTCCCCAGATGCTCTATCATTCACCATCGAATTATGAACCATGAAATGACAGCTGTAGCCAAAAAATACGACATACCACCAAAGGTGCCTCTTCCCTTACACTGGGACACTAAGCTGCTGCCTCGCCTGACCCCTACACTGGGACACAAACCTACTGCCTGGCCTGAACCAAACAGAGAAAATTGACCGTGCCACTGTCATGATGATAGGTATAGATCGGGACATCCTGCATGGTGTTCCAAAAGTTACTAATTGCACTGGGACTGCTCAAGCAAATGCTTGTCTCAGCCTCGTTCGAGAGCATGACTTTGAAGAGAACATCAGGGGAACAGTATTTGATACTTCTGCTTCAAACACTGGCCTGTCTGAGGGACTATGTGTGAAGGCAAAGAAAGGTCTGAATCGAGAGATGTTGTGGACAGTATGTCGACATCATGTTCATGAGATCATCTTGTCTGACGTTTTCAAGACGGCATACAGGCCAGCATCGGGACCAAACATTGAACTTTTTGTGTGTTTCCAGAAGCAGTGGAAATTCATAAACAAGGCCTGTTGGATTCCAACCACAGAAGTAGAAGATCTTGCACAACGATTCTCTGAAGGTGGTAATCTGGTTCTGGCAAAGGCATCAGCAGTCGAGTATCTCAAGTCAGCAGTGGAGTTGAAATCCCACCCTAGAGATGATTATACAGAAAGTTCTTCTAGCATTCCTGTTCTTGAGTGAAGTCCCAGACGGCTGAGTTAACATCCGAAAGCCTGCTGCACTCCACCAAGCCAGGTTGATGGCGACAACCATCTGCGGTCTCAAGAGATACTTGTCCAGTTTAAGCTCAGTTTAGGCTTACTGCTCAGGAAAGGCATGCAATACCGGTATGTAGTGTCGGCCTGTTTGTTGCACTCAGCTATGTCAAGTACTGGAACAAAGCAATAATTGCCAGATATGCTCCCCAAAAGGACCTTGACTGCATGTGCCATCTCCAGATTGCCCTGCCTAAGAGAAGCCTTGTCAGTACAGCTCTTACAGCTTGGAAATGGCATCCCTGGTGTATTTCAGAGGAGATGATAGGCTTGGCATTTTTTGATCAACTTTTCAAGGAAGAATGCTATGATTCAGAACCTGAAGAGGCCTCCAAAGAAAAAAAAGCTCTGAAGCGACTTGAAGGCAAGAACTTTTCTCCTCGGCAGTCGCTGAGCAAGTTCGTGACAGCCAAGACCATGAGCAATTGTGGAGTTCTCCTTCCAGATGGAGATGAAGAAGCTGACCTACTTTTACAGAAGATACCCCAGGAATGGGATGAAGACTCCATCTACAAACGGGTCAGAGTGGCCTGTCGTAAGATGATGGTTGTCAGTGACTGCCGAAAAAGCAATATCCTTTATGACAAAACTCAACTCGACCCTCACGAAGGATGAGAGGCAGAAACAGTACATCCTGACTGTCATGAGGCAGCATCAGCATGACATTCTGTGCTGTTCGATTGGATCTTTCAGTGAATAACACTTCCATTGAAAAATAAAGTTTACTGTGCTGAAATGACTTTTCTGAGTATGTACTTATTGTTTATTTTAACATTAGTGACAAAAAACTTTTTTTTTTTTTAATATTCAGTGTTCATGTCTTCTATGGTGCTGTGCAATATTGTGATGATAACAAAAAGTCAAAACTGTAACGACCTCTAAATCTTCAGCTAGAGAACTGAAACTTTACACGTTCGTTTGATTATAAAAGCGAACAGAAGCAACTTGTAGGTGGTAAGTGATGACAACCATCATCCACTCACTTGATATAGCTTAGTGCCACCTACATCTTCCTTCACCTTTATCACTCTCTTTCTGTGTCTGGCCCCCTATCTTCCTATTTCTCCCATCTTTCCTGTCACTGTTTTGTTACTGTTCTATCCTTTTCAGGTGGCTTTACATTGAGTGACAAGCCTAATGGTTTCCTGTAAGCCAGGAAACCATTTACAACGATGGGTGGTAACCATATAACCAAGCCAATCATATTCCTATGTGTCAGCAAGTGGGTTGGTGGAGGCAAGGCCCATAAAACCAAGAGGTCAACGCACCAGCGTGCTAAATTGGTTCAGGTTGGCGCAGGAGGCTGGTCTAAAGTGGCGTGACGTCACAGAAAGGGAAGTCTGAGGTAGTACGAGTCAGTAGAGGTCAGTCCAGGCATGTCAGGAGTACTCGTCAGTGGGAACTGTTTTCTGACGGGACATCTGTTAATGCCCAATACTTGTGCAGTCTTTGGCTACCACTCCGTATATGCAAAGGGTGGCAATATTACATTTCATACATTTCTCAAAGACGAAGAACATGTATTCGTGATATCCACTTTAATTTGAGAGAGAGAGAGAGAGAGAGAGAGAGAGAGAGAGAGGGAAAATTATGGCTTTGACCATACCTCTAAAATAATTTACTATTTTCACGTTGATGCTGATGGTGATTATTGAATTATTATTACTATACTTATTATTCCTGTAGTTAAAACTCATTATTATAATTACTATTACTGTAATGAGTTATTTAAGAGGAGCCTGTGGAGTCACGTGGAGAGACAGGCTGACGAATGAGGATATAAAGGAGCGTTGTGGTGTGGATGTGGATGTGATAGGAAGCGTTATGAGGAACACACTGAGGTGGTTTGGCCATGTGGAGAGGATGGAGGGTGAAAGACTGACGAAGAGAGTGTATGTGAGTGAGGTGGAGGGGGGAAGAGGGAGGGGGAGGCCGAGGATGAGATGGAGGGATGGGGTGGAGAGGTATATGAGAGAGGGGGGTGTGAGTTGGGAGCAGGGCAGTGAAATGGCGGGGGACAGGGCGACTTGGAGGCTATTTGTTTGTGGCCACCCCAAACGGGATTGAGGCGTCTGGCAATAGATAGATAGATAGATAGATTATTATTATTATTATTTTTATTACATGTATTCGTGCCATCCATTTTAATTTGGGAGAGAGAGAGAGAGAGAGAGAGAGAGAGAGACATTAAGTAGAGTATGGCCTTGACCTCACTCACATTCCTTCCAATATTTCCATCATAATGTTTCTACACAAATAATAAATGTTAATTTTGTCATGTTAACTTGAGTTGGCAGATACACAGTTATCTTCTCATGTTCTCAAGTACTTAACGGGGAGTTAGAAGAACTTGGACGTTTCACATACACCATATTCACGAACTAATATACCTAACTGGCAACTGTTGGCAGATTCATTCTTCCTATCCCCCCCCTCACTCTCGAAATTCTCTCTCTCTCTCTCTCTCTCTCTCTCTCTCTCTGTTCCAATCCCTTCTCTCCCCACATAAGACGGTAACTGCAGAGATATTATTACAATGAAGTTAAATTTACTTGTACGACTTTACCGTGAAACAAATTATTGTTGCAGACTCCATTACGGCTGATAAAGAATATATATATATATATATATATATATATTTATATTATATATATATATATATATATATATATATATATATATATATATATATATATATATATATCTGTCTATCTATCTATCTATCTATCTATCTATCTATCTATATATATATATCTATATCTGTCTGTCTATCTATCTATATAGCTAGCTATCTGTCTATCTATCTATCTATATATATTTGCCATATTCCTCTTTATTTTATATTGTTCCACTTAATCTATCCTAATCACGTCCCTACCCACACCCTGCAGCTTTCTGGTAATGTAATTGTCAGATCCCTAGCATGGCAATACGGCCATACGGGTCCTAAACCAGCCTGCCAACAACCCACCATAAAGCGGCTGTAGAAGGCATTTGGCCGTCAACGAGCAGTCTGTTATCTCAGCGTTTGACTGTGCAAAGCATAATATGGAATTTGAATCCCACAACGCAGACAAACATGCTAAATAATACCAAACTACGAAAAGCTGAAGATAGGCAAAGAAAAGGTCACGATATCTGTGCCCAAATGTCGAAGCATGTTACTATGCTCTGCCCTGTGTCATAATGTACACCATAGCGAGGGTTGTATCATCAGGCTATCCCATCTACTCCTATACGTGGGCTGGGACGGTCCGATGTGTGGATGTAGTAGAGATGTATGGATGTGGGTGAGGTAGGAGGTTTGGGGCGTGACAGGAGAGTTTGGGTGTGATAAGAGTGTGTGGGTGTTGTTCCTGAGTGTGAGTGTTTTAAGCGGCATGTGGGTGTGGTAACGGTGTGCTGATGTGGCGTGTGTGTGTGTGTGTGTGTGTGTGTGTGTGTGTGTGTGTGTCAGGGGTTTGTGGGTTTGGTAGGAGTGTGTGTGGGTTTGGTATAGGTGTGTGGGTGCGACAATAAGCTAGAGATTCTCCAACGCTCCTGAGAACCAGATATATTAGTAGCAATACTAGTTGTTGTAGTACGAGCAGAAATAGTTGTAGTAGAAGTAGTAGTTGTAGTAGTAGGAGTTGTTGTAGTGGTAGTAGTAATGGTGGTGGTGGTAGTAGTAGTAGCAGTGGTGTACGCAGGAAGTTGGAAAGGGGGGGGGGTTATTATCTTTTTAACTGTGCAGCCCATGACTTTGGCGACCCCAGCGAGCCAGTGCAGCTGGGGGGTTCGAGGAGGCGCTGTAAGCCCCCCCCCCCCAAAGAAAATTTTGCATATATATATATATATATATATATATATATATATATATATATTGCAAAAGAGGGGTGCCATGGCCTCATGGCCCCCTTCCCCTCGGCACGCCACTGAGTAGTAGTAGTAGGAGCAGCAGTAGTAGTAGTAGTAGTAGTAGTAGTGGTGGTAGTAGTAGTAGTAGTAGTAGTAGTAGTAGTAGTGGTGGTGGTGGTGGTGGTGATGGTGGTAATTATTGTTGTTTAGCTCGAAATTCTTATTAACGTGAACCCAACAGTCTATACGTTGAGAGTGACTCCCTCTTGCAGTCTACCATCACTCTTTCAGGGGCTAGAGAGCAGATGGGCGTGTATATAACAAGGCACAGAAGCCGCCATACTAACGCACGGAGGCTCCCCTCTCCAGCACCCTACGACCCAGGATGTAGTAAACACATCATTGCGAGAGCTCTCCTTCCTCCCGTAATTCACTGGCAGGGATGGTCGGATGCAACTCTATTTCCGCACAGCAGATATCATGCACCATAACTGTGGATGTGGCGCGCTCGTGTGCATGCACACGAAGATAGCAGTGCAATAATTAGTGTGGATCATGTGTGTGTGTGTGTGTGTGTGTGTGTGTGTGTGTGTGTGTGTCCTGTTGGTATGGATATGAATGCAGTGTGTATGTAAATTCGATGGGGGTGTGGTTATAGATGGTCGTGTGGATGCGCTGTATAATAAATGTGGGTGTTGGTGTGGATATGGGTGTGGATGTGGAGATGAAAGGAACACAGGCATGGCACTTGGTCTCTCCGATGTACTGTACGCTTCATGAATCATGTCACGAAAGGTTGAACAGTGCGTTAAAAATGATGAATTGCCAAGCTGAAATTGCGTATTTTTTCACCTCTCTCAGTTCGTTAAAAACAAACTACGAATTTACTTGTACCCAGTTACCTTTCAAGAACTTTATAAATATTCGTTCTCTTTAAATATTCGTTCTCCATACCTTCATTATCGGATTAATGGAGGCATGTACAGTACCATTTCTAACAGGACTTATCTACGAATATTATATTTTCTATGATGGTGGGGAATAGAAATGATACGATTTAAAGTAGAGCAATTCATGTGAGAAACTATATATATATATATATATATATATATATATATATATATATATATATATATATATATATATATGTAAAATGTGTATGGCTGTATAAGCTCGACTTTGTGATTAATGCCCAGTCGGAGGGTCGGCTTAGCTGGACTAGACCGGGGTTGAAGAACAACAGCCCGCGAATGACAGCTGAGGATTCGATGTTTTACTCCGAGTACCGCCGACAATTTTACTTCCCAAAAGGATACTCACGTGGCACAGGCACAGAAAAAGGTAAGTTGTGGCACAAGTGTCAGACACAGTCCCCATTAAATCACCGGCAATGGTTCAGCGCTCCGAGAGATACCTGGTGTCTAGAAGTACACGACTTTGTCCCCAAGCTGGGCTAGTGAAGAGCATGGTGTTTTGAATTTCGCGAAAATATTCTTAACTGACCGATACTCTAGGCAGGTGGTTCCCAACATGGGCCATATGGGTCCCCAGGGAGCCACATGTTAAAAGTGGAACATTAGAGGGTCACAGTAAGCTTCTGACGGGGTCACACAAACTTAAATGCCAGACATATGATCAGTTTTTCAGTACGAGAGAGCGAGCAAAGCGAGCGAGCGATGTTTACTCTCAGTTAAGTTTGAAAATGACTGGCTCGGCCCTACCGGACCGTCACGCTAAGAAGCTAGTAACATTACTTCCATGTGAAGCAGAGTCGAAATTGTTTCTGCATGTGATACCTTCATTCAGTAAATTATATCAACAGAAAACTCACTGATAAAGGCGTAGGAACCCCTTGGGATCTCGAGTTTTTCAAGGGAGTGTGCGGTTCTGACCGATGAACGTCTGCATTGCTATTGCAAATTATAAGAGAATTTCCGTTGTAACACTGTGTTTTATGGCATCAACTCCATTAAATATCGGAGATTCCTCGTATAATTTTACATTAACATTTTTGCATGTGTTGATAGGGAAATCAACAAGGGAAAGCACTCCATTTCTGGCTTTAATCATCTCATAAGTAACCTAGTCATTATCTGTCAGAGGGAAATTGTGATAACATGGCACTTGCTCCCTCGTCAGGCGCTTAACTGATAATAGGCTACTCACATTTCCTTCTGTGTGCTTATTTCAGCAACATACAAACGGTACTGAATATAAGAATGTCGTTTGCTGTAGCACCTTATGCTGCTTCTGTACATTTGTGTCACTGATAATTTTCTTTGCTGCATAGAAATATAGTACTGATTTTAGAATATTTTTTGTTGGCAAGCCTTATGCTGCATCGAAGCATTTAATTAATTCCTTTATAGAATATAGCTTACTGCAAATTGTCAGATTATTTACTGTCATCATATCATATGCTGCTACTATACATTTTATGTCTAAGAATTTATTTTGATACCTAAAAATAAAAGACCAATTATTATTTTAATATTTTTCTTGCAAACCTTATTCTGCTGCTGTACATTAACATCTTCACAGAACTGTCTTTGCTACTTAGAAATAAACACTAATATAATTACAGTATTAGTGTTAGAAGATCTTATGCTGCTACAAGACCTTTTATGTCTTTATATAATTTCGTTTACTATAGACAATTATGTCTGCAATGAACTGGTTATTTTATTGACTATTTCAAACACTTTGTGTGATATAGCTGAGATTAGTATACAGTGCAGATGGTAAAATACCCTATCCTTTTTTCAGCTAATAGTGGCTGTGAGGGAGCCACAGATGTAAATGAGGCTCAGATAAGGACCTTGATCTCAAAAGGTTGAGAAACCCTACTGTATACTAATTGACAACAGTGTTTAATAATGGTTGGCGATTTTAGTTCGCGGATGTACAACAAGGCAGTGTACTTTGACCTTGGCATTTCATTATTTTTTTAAAGTGATATACTGTTTGGAGATTCTTTTGAAATTTTAATGGATATTAATGGTCTAATGTGCCTAGTGAGACTGATGATGATGTTGCTGCTGCTGCTGCTGCTGCTGATGATGATGATGATGGTGGTGGTGGTGGTAGTGGTGGTGATGGGAGGTATACATCTTTTATTTGAACAAGTTACAGCATGATGAAATCAAGACATTAAGTGATCTAAGAAACGTGAATGAGTTGAGTGGGATAAACGTGGTCGCATGTCAGCAAAAAATTACATATCACAAAGACCCTCCAAGAATCAAGGCACCAAAAACACACGAAGAAAAAATAACTACAATACGTGAGTAAACTGAGTAGAATAGAGCATAGATCAAACGAAGCCTCTGAACTGAATGCAACTGAGTCGAGTGCAATCCGATATGTGTGAGTTAGTTGAAAGCAAACAGACAAGGTGGTAAAAGGAGGAGCTGGGGGAGATCTGAGATTCGTCAGCAAACTTAAATTCAGCTGCCTAAGATAGATAAACCATAAAAACACACAAAGCCTACAATACACTAGTGAGTTGAGTACACGCATATGTCAGTGAGCAAGTTCAATCCGACGAATGTATGTTGATTTCATTTATTATTGAGTGCAGTCGGACAGGCAAGGTGGTGAATGAGGGGAGTAGGGAGTGAGCTGAGACGTGGGAGTGGTGCTGTGCGAGGCACATCTGTTTTCCTGTTTACCACCTTCAGGGCCTCAGGTCTGAGAGGTGTGAGGCAGCCACCCATTAAGTCCCCCATTTGTATATCCGTCTCCCTGTCTTTACCTCATTTTTTTTTTTACAGACTTTACCATCTTTTACTATTTCTGTCTGTCTTTCTGTTTTCCTCTGTAATAATTCTGATTACATCTGTCTGTATCTCTCTCCGTCTTTGTGCTTTTTGTGTCTGCTGGCATCTTTCTTTGTGTATGTTTGGAGTTTGGAAGGGTGTGTGAAAGGAGGAATTTGAAAGTAAATGAGAATAAGAGTAAAGTGATGAAGTGTACGAGGTTGATAGATGGTAGGGGGATGAACATAGTTTTGAATGGTGAGTTGCTTGAGGAGGTAGATTGTTTTAAATATCTAGGGTCACATGTTGCTGTGGATGGAAGAATAGATGCAGAAGTGAAGTTTAGAATAAATGAAGTAGGAAAGGTGCTGGGAGGAATGAAAAAAGTGTTTAAATGTCGTTCGCTTAGAATGGATGTAAAGAGAAGGTTGTATGAGGGTGTTGTGGTACCGACTGCATTATATGGGGCTGAAACATGGAATATGGGTGTAGCAGAGAGGAAAAGTTTGAATGTAATGGAGATGAGGTGTCTGAGGAGTATGTGTGGAGTGACGCGTATGGATCGGGTGCGAAATGATGAAGTGCGAAGGAGAACTGGAGTTGTTCAGGAGATGGCTGGTAGAGTTGAGCAGAGGGTGTTGCGATGGTTTGGGCATATGGAGAGAATGGATAATGAGCGATTGGTGAAAAAGATAACTAGATCTGATGTGAGAGGTGTAAGGCTGAGAGGAAGACCAAGAATAGGATGGATGGATAGTGTGAAGAGAGCGCTGGATGCGAGAGGGATGTCTGTCGAGCAAGGAAGAGTGGCTGTGCGTGACAGAAATAAATGGAGAGAAATTGTGAATAAATAATTGATGACGCAGCCCTGAGGGGATATTCTCCCGCATTTGGTCTGATCAGCTAGTCAGGTCAGGTGCGGGTAAGGGGATGGGTATGTTATGATGTGGCAGGGGTAAACCAGCTCTGCTGTCGGGCCCTGCTGCGGATGTCACTGATTGCATTGCGCAGTTGACCCTTGTGCGGTGTGGTGCGGTGAGGATCTGTCCGTTCTCCCCTTTGGGGCTAAGATGTGAATGAATGTGTTTAAATGGATAAGTAAATGGAGAGTGTGTCGTCCTGTCTCGGCTACCTCCCTTTCCTTGGGGGAAGCAGCCTAGGTATATAGATAGATAGATAGATGTTTTTTTTTTTCTTTTTTTCTTGTAACCCTTGTTACTTTCTGTCTGTGTATAACCTCTTCTCATAGTTTCTCTCTCTCTCTCTCTCTCTCTCTCTCTCTCCTTCTCGGTGTGTGTGTGTGTGTGTGTGTGTGTGTGTGTGTGTGTGTGTGTGTGTGTGTGTGTGTGTGTGTGTGTGTGTGTGTGTGTGTGTGTGTGTGTGTATTTGCCTATACATCTTGCTGTGTCTGTGTATCTCTCTTTGTCATTACGTTTGTTTCTGGCTCAACCTCTCTTCTGCCTGGCTGTACCGCTGTGTATGTATGTTTGTACCTTTCTTTTCTATATCTTCCTTTCTACCTGTCAATAACTGTGTCTCTTTATTTCTTTGTCTTTACTATTTCTTCGTCTGTGTCTGTACTTTCTCTTTCTTTGAGCCTGTACTTCTCTCTCAGCTAAGCTGGACCTTTATGTTTCTTTATATCTATCTCTGTGCTTCTCTATACCTGTCGCAGTCTGTTTGAGTCTGTTTTTTTCTTTGTGTCTTTGTGGCTGTGTAGATCTATCAGTGTCTCTCTCGTTATCTCTGTGTCCTGATGTACGAGTAGTTTTGTGCTTTTAATCCCAGTCTATTTATCCAAGCAAACCCGTTGACCATGGGTAAGCAGCTGCTCTGGGGACCATCGTACAGGTACAGTACACTACGTGAACCCTGCAGCCATGCAAACGGAAATATTCTGAAACTAACTCTCTCTCTCTGTCTGTCTCTGTCTCTGTCTCTGTCTCTCTCTCTCTCTCTCTCTCTCATTACCCAGAGGGACACGACATCCAAGGCTCTCCTCTGGAGTACCTCCCAGTCCTGGGACCTGTGTCTGGTGTGGTGGAGGTAGGGAGGGACATAGGTAGGCCGGGGATGGGGAGAAAGTAGTGACCTCCATTCGTCCCCCTGACGGCTTCCACAAACACGTAAACACACAAACAGTATGGACACTGTAAACACACAAATAATGTATAACATGTAAACTAAAAACAATCATTAGCATATAAAAACAAAACCTTTGGCACGTAAACACAGGGACAACCTCGTGCAGGCAAACACGCAAACAGCTTCAAGCAGGTAAACAAACAGTCCAAAGCACGAAAGCACGCAGAATACCGGTAACAATTAAACACACAAACAACCGCTAGGACGAACACATGGAACCTCCAACTCGTCAAAACAGAAAAAAAAAAAAAATCTAACACGTAAACACGGGAACGACATATTGCGCGCTGGGTCCCCCTCAGTCACAACAGCCTCAAACATACAGCAATACAAATTTTGGCATGCAGAATTGCAGATACACAGCGTCTATCAGGTATTAACGCAAATATCGCCTCGCACATAAGCACATACACACTACCTCTACCCTTAAGAGAATGCTCTCCGCACATAAACATACAAAAAACCTGTAACACCAAACGAATACAAAAATGTTGTAGCGGGTAACAAAATAAACAACCGCTAACGGGTAAAAACACAAAAAGAGAGTAATAACAAAGATGACCTCAAGCAAGTAAACATATAAATTTCACCACAGGCAACCACCACAACAGCTTGCAGAGTGAAACACACCCCTATCACCCCAAACAATTGCCAGCACCATCATTAAACGATGAACTTATCTCTTCCCCACATGACATGATTAAAGGTATTTGATCTTAAGGACTCGTTTATAGCACATTTCAATATCATATATATTCTTTAACCCCTTGAAATGTCCCATGATATGTTGTTATTACCTTAGTTAATACTAGCATTGTACATATATTGTACTGCAGTAAGTAAATGAATGCCCTAGGGAACACACACACACACACACACACACACACACACACACACACACACACACACACACACACACACACACACACACACACTGGTGCAGTGGTAACGTTCCCGCCTGCCAACTGGTGGACGGGAGTTCGCGCCTCGCTCAGGTTGCGAAAAGTTTCACTGACGAAGTGGAAGGTTACTGTCCCCCTTGAGCAAGGGGACGGGTGTGTGCGTGTGTGAAGGTCACAGCCTTGCCCTTAGATCGGACTATATGAGCTCTCAGCTCCCTTCCGGGAGGGTAAAAGCTGACGATCACGACCATCAAGCGATTCTGACCGACCCGGTGAATTACACACACACACACACACACACACACACACACACACACACACATCTAGAGGGCTCTGGGAAGAAGGAACAATTTCTTACAGTGCTAAAGGAGTGGTTGGAGTACACCGAATGACACACGAAGCAATCACGGTGCCCAGACATGCAGCCTCATTACCATAGCTTTCCCTTTTTAGTCATCTCTCTTTTTTCCTAACGTTTGACGACATAAAAACTGTCAACTGGCCTTACATTTTCACAACCAGTACATTATTAAAAATTTGTTGTTGGTACTGTCCAGTATATTGGAATATTTTAGGAGAAAATTTACAAACTGAAAATTGAGCAAAACTTTCTGAAGAAAAAAAGAAGGAAAAACCATAATCCGGCTAAAGATGTGAATGCTCGTATGTTTCCTTTTTCTGATTCTGGATCTTTTCTATCCCATGTATTAATGGGAGTTATAACTGGAATTATGTTGATCATGAAACTATGAAAC
The DNA here is from genome assembly GCF_032717465.1 of Coenobita brevimanus. Taxonomy (NCBI): domain Eukaryota; kingdom Metazoa; phylum Arthropoda; class Malacostraca; order Decapoda; family Coenobitidae; genus Coenobita; species Coenobita brevimanus. Next base: position 14,619,318 of record NC_137066.1, read on the forward strand.
TCTCCGAAAATACTTTTGAAGATGATGATGATGATGATGAGAATGAATATATATATATATATATATATATATATATATATATATATATATATATATATATATATATATATATATATATATATATATATATATATATATAACAGACCCGTTGACCGCAGGTAAGCAACTTCCCCTTTGCGGTCGTTCTATAGATTCCGTACCCTGGTGATTTGTCTGCACCTCAATGTAATGTGTGTGCTGTTCAGTACTTTATTGTCTATCTTGTGTGGGCCTACTTTACAAGCAGGGCACGTATCATCTGTGATTCCACTCAGCCCAAATCTAAGCTCGTAGTTGAGGAAGGTTGGGTGATGTTCTGATCTAGGCCTAGCTGGGTGAACTCGACTAGCTCTATTTAAGGATGCTAAGACGGGTGACAGCTGGGAGGGAGGATTTGTAGTATAGTGTTTTGATGGAGATGTTGTATTGCCCTGCACGTGCGGTGTGCAGGTTTTCCTAATTTCCAGTGCAGTGTAGCATTTTTAATACTTTAATGTATATGACTGCAATTCACCTTCGTAACAAATGCTGAGGATATTTCAGTGAATAAAAGTTGTTGATGTTGTCTGCATTTCACACAGCCAAATTACACATAATGCTATTCCATACACCTTAAAATCTTGGACGTCAGTTATTTCGTCTCCTCGTCATAACCCTATTATGTAATCTTGAATAAATATTAACGGTTTTGTTTTCTGTACTTTCCCAGACATGTAAAACGATGCTCACGGGCAAGGTAAGACTGCTGCTTGGGTGTAACTGGGCTCTTGACCCGCCATGTTGTGTTGACTTCTGTGGCGGATATGAACGAGAGAGTGACGTGACTTCTGTCCATCCTGTACTGACGCCCGCATTCTTAACCCTTTCAGCACGACGAGGTTTTTTTTTAGACTCCTGCTTTCTCCTCGCTGTTTCTCTTAGCTTACGGGAGGCTTTTCAAACGTGAAGTATAATATGGTGTCCATTAACTCCTCCACTTCAAAGGCTGTTTTCCAAGGTGACATATTACCCGGGCAGCAACAAAATAAACTAGAAAAAAAAATCACTATACTAAATGGGCTAGATAAAGCCTTTATGAATTCTTTGACTACCAGGAATCTTTCTCATGTCTAATAATAATCATCTTGTCGGGGAATATCTAACACCGTAAAAACACCGTCCAAAATTATTAAGAGAGGGAAATATAAATTGCTTTGGGAAAGATTTAGCACAATTTTCCAATTCAGCAGGGAAAAATAAAGTCAACTTAGATTACTGCTTATGCAGAACACATGTCAGCTGTCGCAGTCCCAGTCTCTCCCGCTAACTACAACACGCAACCGCTGAATTTACAATTCGGGTCCCCAACTCATGGTAGATACGAACAGGCTGGAGTAATGAGGATACCAGTGAGAATACATTACAGCCGTCATTCTTTGCTAACCCAGTAGTCGCGACATGTGAACGTTTTGTTTTATTCATGCTAACACATGACGATAGTATTCAGTTCAGGGCAAACCACTACAGTAAACAGGTGAAAATTTTGCTTGATTTATTGTTGAACGGAGAATTTAAAAAAATAATTTTTCTGCTAATGTCAGACGATTCAGTTGTGTTCAAAGAAACTCACAGCAGCCAAAAAATGAACGTGAGATGCAAACAGCACGAAAAATACAGAATAATTGTGTTCACAAAAATGATTTCTGTCATCAGCTAAATAGAAATCAATTACAATAATAAATTAGAAGTAAATTAGCTACCAAAAAATAAACACTAGTTCATTAATGCGTTTCGGCAATGAAATAATTACTTTTTAATTGCATAATGACCCAAAAGTACTCCATACAATTTACCTGACAAGCATGCTAGACTGGCCTGTCAGATGCTTATTACAGTGAAAGCATAATCATTTGGAGTACAGACCATAAAATTCCCTGAACCCAGTGACGTTACACTGAAAAACACGGCATGTTTTCCTTCCAAATGACCGATGTAAGTGGAGCACGGGGAGTACATGTGTGTGTGTGTGTGTGTGTGTGTGTGTGTGTGTGTGTGTGTGTGTGTGTGTGTGTGTGTGTGTGTGTGTGTGTGTTTACTTTTTATGCGTACTTAACATCGATCATAATTTTATGTATAAATATAACTGTGTGTGTGTGTGTGTGTGTGTGTGTGTGTGTGTGTGTGTGTGTGTGTGTGTGTGTGTGTGTGTGTGTGTGTGTGTGTCTGTGTCTGTGCGCGTGTGCGTGCGCGCTTCAGCGTGTCTGCGTTAGTTAACTGAAGCTTAGATCTAATCTCGTCTTTCTATCCGTTTGTATGTTTCATTGGTTATGCGTTTGTAAGTTTGTGGGTACGTGTGTGTGTGTGTGTGTGTGTGTGTGTGTGTGTGTGTGTGTGTGTGTGTGTGTGTGTGTGTGTGAGAGAGAGAGAGAGAGAGAGAGAGAGAGAGAGAGAGAGCATCTATTATCGTGTATATGTAGCCCAGTGTGTGTATGTGCTTAAGATGGGGAAGATAAGAGAGATGCTGACTGTGCATCATTTCTCCATCCCTAGCCTCTCCCCCAGAAGCACGACTCCCTCTCCCTACCCCTACTGACCCTTCCCTTTAATGTCACAGATTTCTTCCTATAGTCTCCCTTCACTTTTATTCTTCTCCTTCCTTCCCCCAACCCGCACACTTTCCTTCCCTTTTATCCCCTCTTTTTCCCCCTCCATTCCCAACCCCTCCCCAAGACCTCCTCCCAGTGCCCTTTCCTAATCCCTTTTCTCTACCCCTTATCCTACCCTACACTCCTTTTTTCTTCTCTTCCTTCCTCCCTTTCGCTCACTTCCCAAGCCTTTCCCACCTTTTCCCCTCTCCTGTCATCTCTCCCCTTTTCTCATTAACTTCCCACCCCTCATCTCCTCGGAGTCATAACATCCTTGAGTCCTTGACCTCACGCCTTTAACACTTCCTTTCCATCACCCCAAACAACACTCCCCACGCAACAATCCTCCCTTCAGCACTTCTCTTTGTACGCTCTATCCCACGCCCCTTCCCTTACAGCACCAAGTTTCTCGCCATCCCCCACCTCAAAACCCTCTCACAGCTCTTTAAAGTAAGCAAAGTCAAGGAGGGTTAGGGAGGTGGAGAGGATCATAATTCATCCCCCTTCCTAACTCCTGCCCCCATATCTTGTACAGCAAATGGCACAGAAGGTGAAACGGGAAAGACTGATAACAGAATTGGATGTAGGGTATGTTTAGTTTGTAAATATTTTTCATCTCATGAACGTTTATTGAGCAAATTC